>NC_059199.1:56077923-56341552 GCF_020615455.1 Coregonus clupeaformis | reverse complement strand
CTGGCAAATGCCAAACGTCCTGCACAGTGTTGGGCTGTAAAAGCACAACCCCCACCTGTGGACGTCGGGCCCTCATAGAGTCTGTTTCTGACCGTTTGAGCAGACACATGCACATTTGTGGCCTGCTGGAGGTCATTTTGCAGGGCTCTGGCAGTGCTCCTCCTGCTCCTCCTTGCACAAAGGCGGAGGTAGCAGTCCTGCTGCTGGGTTGTTGCCCTCCTACGGCCTCCTCCACGTCTCCTGATGTACTGGCCTGTCTCCTGGTAGCGCCTCCGTGCTCTGGACACTACGCTGACAGACACAGCAAACCTTCTTGCCACAGCTCGCATTGATGTGCCATCCTGGATGAGCTGCACTACCTGAGCCACTTGTGTGGGTTGTAGACTCCGTCTCATGCTACCACTAGAGTGAAAGCACCGCCAGCATTCAAAAGTGACCAAAACATCAGCCAGGAAGCATAGGGAACTGAGAAGTGGTCTGTGGTCACCACCTGCAAAACCAGTCCTTTATTGGGGGCGTCTTGCTAATTGCCTATAATTTCCACCTGTTGTCTATTCCATTTGCACAACAGCATGTGAAATGTATTGTCAATCAGTGTTGCTTCCTAAGTGGACAGTTTGATTTCACAGAAGTGTGATTGACTTGGAGTTACCGTATTGGTCCGAATATAAGACGGCCTTTTTTCCCCCTCGAAATAGGTCCAAAAGTCGGGTCGTCTTATATTCGGTCTAGTATTCAGAGCGCAGTTTCTCTTCTTCGGCGCTCCCTTTAAATGTCAATACACATTCGCGGGCACAGATGGCGCCAAAAAATTCGTTCCGGACGGAGGGAGGCGTCCTTAACAACCAGCCCGTTACCGGTGTTTAAAGATGGAAAGACAGGCTGACCATTTAGAGACAAGTGGCTCAAAAAGTGGGCCAGGTCAATAAACAACAGCGGAGGAGCTATGATGCCAATTTCAAAATAATGGTTGTCAATAAAGGCAGAGTCATCTAACAACTGCCAAGCTGCCAAGACATTCGGGGTCACTGAGTGTAATGTAAGAAGATGGCGAGCAGAAAAACAACGTCTAAAAGATGCTAACAGTCAGCGAAAATCCTTCCGTGGTCCTCAAAGTGGTCGTTTCATTGAGGTTGACCGGAGGGTTTTTGAATATGTCAGGGAAAAAAGAAGTGAGGGAATGCCCATTACCAGAGCTGTCATCCAGGTTAAGGCCCTGGAAATCGCCAGAGAGCTCAACATCACTGGATTTAAAGCCAGCCTCGGCTGGTGTCGTAGAGATGATGCGGCGTAATGGACTGTCACTTAGACGGAGAAACGAGTTTGGCCCAACGCCTGCCGTCAGACTTCGGAGAGAAGTCTACTGTGTGAATGGATCCTGCATGCATGGGATGCTATTCCCTCACAGAGCATCATCGATGGCTTTAAAAAAATGTTGCATCTCAAATGCATTGGACGGCAGCGAGGACGGCGTGCTTTGGGAGGAGCCGGTGGAAGCGGAGCAGCTGGGGAGCGATGACAGCGAGAGCGAACACAGCGGGGCAGAGGACGTGTGTGAGGGATAGAGAGACATCGGAGGAGAAGTTTGGCGAATTTTTGTTAAGTTTAGTTAAATGTGTGGCCTGTATTTTCTCTGTTATTTAAAAATGTTGCTTTATTATTGCTTGATATTAATTTTGAATCATACTGTACATAGTTTTTGCCTTTGTGTTTAATTCACTGTGTTTTTAATATTGTTATTTTAAAATAAAAATGAAGTTCTTTGTTCGGCAAATCTAGTCTGCAAATCTGTTTTTCTAAATGTTTGTGTTGAAAAACGGGGGGTCGTCTTATAATCAGGGTCGTCTTATATTCGGACCAATACGGTACATTGTGTTGTTTAAGTGTTCCCTTTATTTTTTTGAGCAGTGTATGTTGTGAAATCTGTTATGAATGTATTGTAATGTTTTTTAAATGTATAACTGCCTTAATTTTGCTGGACCCCAGGAAGAGTAGCTGCTGCCAATGGGGATCCATAATAAATACAAATAGGCCCACCCACTTGGGAGCCAGGCCGACCCACTGAGGAGCCAAGCCCAGCCAAACATAATTCGTTTTTCCCCACTAAAGGACGTTATTAGACAGAAATACTCCTCAGTTTCATCAGCTGTCCAGGTGGCTGGTCTCAGACGATCCCGCAGCTGAAGAAGCCGGATGTGGAGGTCCTGGGCTGGCATGGTTACACATGGTCTGTGGTTGTGAGGCCGGTTGGAGGTACAGCCAAATTCTCTAAACGGCGTTGGAGGCAGCTTATGGTAGAGAAATTAACATTAAATTCTCTGGCAACAGCTCTGGTGGATATTCCTGCTGTCAGCATGCCAATTGCACGCTCTTTCAAAACTTGAGACGTCTGTGGCATTGTCTTGTGCGACAAAACAGCACATTTTTGAGTGGCCTTTTATTGTCCCCAGCACAAGGTGCACCTGTGTAATGATAATGCTGTTTAATCAGCTTCTTGATATGCCACACCTGCCAGGTGGATGTATTACCTGGACAAAGAAGAAATGCTCCCTAACAGGGATGTAAACATATTTGTGCACAAAATTTGAGATAAATAAGCTTTTTGTGCGTATGGAACATTTCTGGGATCTTTAATTTCAACTCATGAGACCAACACTTTGCGTTTATATTTTTGTTCAGTATAGTTTTCACATGTTCGACCTGATATGCACAAAGCAGCATACTGGTATCACTGTGTATCAACTACCAAGATTTCACAACTTGGTGAAGTGTATTATAGTGATGGGGGATCCATTCAGCTACATGTCGGGATATTATTTTTGACCATTTATCGTATCTTTTTGACAATATCACAATATAATTTTTGTGCTAGTTGGCTGTACCTGCACCAAAACTCCAGTATCTTTCCTTCATTGCTTGTTCTCCATATTATTTTCAAATAGGGCTCCATTTTGTTTTCAGCACTTTTATTTCCATGACTGATCAAAACTTGTTTTCTCATAGCTCTCTCTAGTCCCTCTGCAGCAGACAGATGGTGATAAATATGTTTGGAACATCAGATTGCAATAAAATCACAGTATCGAATTGCAATACATATAGAATCGTGAGAATCGCAACACATATCGTATCGGCACCTAAGTATCGTGATATCGTATCGTGAGGTCCCTGGCAATTCCCAGCCCTAGTGTGTAATTATCTTTATTCTTAAACACAGGCACACACACACACACACACAGAAAGACGTACAGCGGACGAACACACACAGCTCCAAACAGGAATGTAGAGGTATGTATCCTACGTTCTCTTACCGGGTTTGTAGAGGTCTGTGAGGTGCGAGCCGAAGTTGTAGACCATGTCGAGGTGGCGTCTCTCCTGCAGGCGGTTGCCAGTCTCACGGAAGGCGTCCTGGGCGATCTGGGTCAGCTGCTTTCTGCTGAGGTTGAGGCCTTTGCGCTCGTTGGCCCGACGGACATGCTGCAGGATGTCCGTGTAGTCGGGGGGATTCAGCTGGGCCTCGGGACTATTGATGAAACGCTCAATCTGGGGGTGGGATCAGAGTATATCGTCATGTTTTCATGTATTTATTACCTATTTATACTTATTCCTTGATTTATCTCATACTGTGGTTAGTTATAAAGCTCATTTTCATCCATAGTCTATATAAAAAAATGAGCAGTGTTCAAAAAACATTGGGTTGTCAATCAACAATGAGTTGGTTGATTGTCATGTGTTGGTTACCTTTCTGTTGACCTCAGGGTAGCGTGTCCCTTTATATTGGATCCTCTGCTCGATCACTCGGCCTGTCAGACTGCTGCAGCCCTTCAGCTCACAGAGCTTATCATAGATCTTCATCATCTATATGAGAGAGGTTTTCAGTGGCTAAAAAAACAAAGTAGTTTCGCAGATACTTCTATCAAAGCCACGTACAGTTAACACATGTATTTACTATGTGGCTCATGCAGGAATCAAACCAACCTCTGGTTTTACAAGCGTCACACTCTAACCAACTGAGCCATTGGAACCAATAGGCCTTGGTGATCTGACCTTGCGTTTTAGCCTGTGCTCCTGGATGTAGCTGGAGTCCTCCTCCTCCAGCTCGTTGACGCTCAGCTCCTTCTCCTGCAGCCGCCGGATCTCATCATTGTACATCTTCAGCAGGTTCTCCAGGTACGCAATCTGAGAAACCGAGAGCGAGAGATGAAGATATGCCTGGTATATTTCATCTAAACCAATCCAATGCTTTTAAACCCTTGAGGTTGACCAAGTGCACAAAGCTATAGAGAAGTCATGGACACTGTCCATCTATGGTGCTGCTGACCTGTCTCCGGGAAGCCTTCTTCGTCTTCTTCTCCTTCTCGTCCTCCACCGCATCCTCCTCCTCTTCCTGCTGCCCCGAGGTAGACGGTAGCTCCTCCACCGGTGCCTCCTCTTCCATCTCCTTCTTCTCCCCGGGCGGGGAACCACCTTCCCGACAGTCTGCCTCCTCTTGTCCGGAGTGCTGTTTAAGGACGGTGCACAGCTCATTGATGTAGACGAAGGTCTTGGTGCGGCTGGCCTGGGCGCGCGTCAGGCAGCGGCCCAGTGTGTTGCGAAACTCTACCGAGGACAGGAAGTCCGGCGAGGCCTTGGAGTGCTTTGCGTGCAGGAAGGTCATGACCTCGGGGCAGTCCTGAGTGTGGGCCGAGCAGTACTCTACAAACTGAACAAAGCGAGGGAGGGGAGTGAACGAGGGAGAGGTTTAGAGGAGTGTTTTTCAATCTTTGCACTGGGGGGGGACCCACAGGGTGGGTGCAGACTTTTGTTCTAGCTCAATACAAGGGCTTAAGGTTAGTGGATTAGTTATAATCAGTTGTGTTAGTGCTGGGCTGGAGAAAAAGTTTGCACACACTATGGGATTCGAAAAAACACTGATTAAGAGTGATGTAGGAAGTTCAAGAGGGTAATGTACAATCACGTTATGATTTCTGTGATCTGACAACATTGTGATGGACTAATAGCCAGCAAAGACTCAAACCCACAGCAGTAGTTGTGCTTGCCAGTGTTGCAGCGCAACCTACATATTTGTAGTGTGACTGTACCAAACATCCCCACCATCCATGTAACCTCTTACCTCAGTAAAGAGCTTTTGGTTCTCTGCTTGAAGAACGTGGCTCTCTTTCTTCACCGTGGCGAAAGGAGATTGGGTGATGTGAGTAGGAGCGGGCTGTTGGATTTTTGGAGGCGTACGCTGATTGGCTGAGAGTTTAGAGGAGGAGGTGGAGGAAGAGGGCTGAGGCCTCTCCTCTTCCTCATCATCATCAAGGATTACAATCCTGTCCATCACTGCTGCTGAGGCAACCGCCATCAGATAGGGACTATCTTTGCTGAGGAAAGGCAAAAACAATGGTGTCAAAATGATGCCTTGGGCAAATTCAAAAGTAACATACCACTGTTATCACTGTCATGCCATCTGAAACTTAGGCCTATATCCTGCTCTGTTTAGTGACTCCTAGTTCAAATAACAAGGTGTTGGTTTAGTGAGTCTATCCAACGCAATGCCTACGCTCTTCAAAGTTGACACATTTATGGTCAACCATTTTTACAATATGAGAATGACCAGGATCAGGCGCAGGCTAACCCCCCTTGATAGCTTTGGCTAGGCCAGGGCTTGCTACCCATTATCCAATGTAAACTCCACCCCTGTCCCTTTTCACAAACACGAATCAAAACAAACATAACAACAAATATTGTTTGTACTTTTTAGGCTTACGTGATCTACAACGAAAATAGACTGGACACGGACCACCAGTTCAGACAGTCAGTAACGTTAGCTAGCTAGCTAAACGTTAAAGGAACACTTGCTAGCTAATTACTTAGCGCGTAACTAGCTAAAGTAGCTAATGCGGAGAAGTATTATGTGATTAAACGAGATGGCGCTGATTGAAACTTCTGTCAGGAAAATACCACATTTACTAGATTGTTTACTGTCAACCTCAACTGCAGCAACACTCCAAAAACCATTGTTGTGTGTGCTGTTAACTAGCTAGCTAGCGTGCTAACGTTAGTTAGCAAAAGCTAACGTTAGCGTGCTGGTCAGAGAAAGCGCCAACATCTCTGGGTAAAATGGTAGGGGTATGACAAAGACAACATGTAAACAAATACTTTTACTATCCTTATGTATGAAATGCAGAAGTATATAATATAGCTACTGTTTTCAGACAGTGGTTAGACGGTTAGCTATGGACAAAACAATGATAGTCAACTTACGCGCTCGATACCTAAATTTCTCCCCAGCTCTGGAACATTCAAGCCTACCATTGGTTGGTTGTCGCTCAGTAACATCGTCGATCATTGGCTATTCACTTGTGTTTTGTCCAAATTGACTACATTTGGCCTTCAGTTTTTTAAACAATTTTTTATTTTGTGTTTCTGAGACTGATAAGATAAATATTGATAGCATTAACATAACAAATTATAATAATAACATATATGTATACATTACCAGTCAAAAGTTTGGACACACCTACTCATTCCAGGGTTTTTCTTTATTTTTTACTATTTTCTACATTGTAGAATAATAGTGAAGACATCAAAACTATGAAATAACACATATGGAACCATGTACTAACCAAAAAAGTGTTAAACAAATCAAAATATATGATATATTTTAGATTCTTCAAAGTAGCCACCCTTTGCCTTGATGACAGCTTTGCACACTTTTGGCATTCTCTCAACCAGCTTCATGAGGAATGCTTTTCCAACATTCTTGAAAGAGTTCCCACATATGCTGAGCACTTGTTGGCTGCTTTTCCTTCACTCTGCGGCCCAACTCATCCCAAACCATCTCAATTGGGTTGAGGTTGGGTGATTGTGGAGGTTGGAGCCAAAAATCTCAAATTTGGACTCATCAGACCAAAGGACATATTTCCATTTCTTGGCCCAAGCAAGTCTCTTCTTCTTATTGGTGTCCTTTAGTAGTGGTTTCTTTGCAGTAATTTGACCACGAAGGCCTGATTCGCGCAGTCTCCTCTGAACAGTTGATGTTGAGATGTGTCTGTTACTTGAACTCTCTTGTTTAACACTTTTTTGCTTACTACATGATTCCATATGTGTTCTTTCATAGTTTTATAATAATAATAATAATAATATGCCATTTAGCAGACGCTTTTATCCAAAGCGACTTACAGTCATGCGTGCGTTTTGATGTCTTCACTATTAGAAAATAGTAAAAATAAAGAAAAACCCTGGAATGAGTAGGTGTGTCCAAACTTTTGACTGGTACTGTATATAGGTGTATATATACACTGCTCAAAAAAATTAAGGGAACACTTAAACAACACAATGTAAGTCCAAGTCAATCACACTTCTGTGAAATCAAACTGTCCACTTAGGAAGCAACACTGACTGACAATACATTTCACATGCTGTTGTGCAAATGGAATAGACAACAGGTGGAAATTATAGGCAATTAGCAAGACACCCCCAATAAAGGACTGGTTTTGCAGGTGGTGACCACAGACCACTTCTCAGTTCCTATGCTTCCTGGCTGATGTTTTGGTCACTTTTGAATGCTGGCAATGCTTTCACTCTAGTGGTAGCATGAGACGGAGTCTACAACCCACACAAGTGGCTCAGGTAGTGCAGCTCATCCAGGATGGCACATCAATGCGAGCTGTGGCAAGAAGGTTTGCTGTGTCTGTCAGCGTAGTGTCCAGAGCATGGAGGCGCTACCAGGAGACAGGCCAGTACATCAGGAGATGTGGAGGAGGCTGTAGGAGGGCAACAACCCAGCAGCAGGACTGCTACCTCCGCCTTTGTGCAAGGAGGAGCAGGAGGAGCACTGCCAGAGCCTTGCAAAATGACCTCCAGCAGGCCACAAATGTGCATGTGTCTGCTCAAACGGTCAGAAACAGACTCCATGAGGGTGGTATGAGGGCCCGACATCCACAGGTGGGGGTTGTGCTTACAGCCCAACACTGTGCAGGATGTTTGGCATTTGCCAGAGAACACCAAGATTGGCAAATTCGCCACTGGCGCCCTGTGCTCTTCACAGATGAAAGCAGGTTCACACTGAGCACATGTGACAGACGTGACAGAGTCTGGAGACGCCGTGGAGAACGTTCTGCTGCCTGTGTTACACCCCTGAAAAAGGGAAGAAATAATCACGAACGTGACGCAGTTATGTTTCCTCACTGACAAATTTAGTGTAATGAGAAAAAGACCGCGATTCCCCCAGGAAGTTGGGTGGAGACCAGAGCAATCGATCTCAGGCTCATAGATTAAGAGCATTTAGTAGATCACAGATGAACACTTTTACCCTTAAATTAGGCACCACAAACTAAAGTAGTCAATATAACATTTACACATTCCTCTTACAATATTAACCCTTTGACTCTTGACGGATTTTAAACACATTTATGCATTTTATCAATCTCTATGAACTAGTACTGGATGCATAATCTTTTTAACCTTAGATATTTTAAGATCCTTACATACCATGAACTTACTAATACTTTTTAGTGTATAACAGGCTATGAATATGTCCTTTAACCTGTCACACTCTCCCCGACAAAATAAATGTTGTCCCAACATTACCAACATTGTCTTCTTAAACAGTCTATAAGCACTGGACGTAGAAAATCCTCTTCTGTAAGCTAGTCCTTGAGCAGAGGTCAAAGTTCACAGTTCAAATAGAACCAAGAAGTTATATTCACAGTCCATATCTGTTGACCAGCTGTATAAACAGTCCATAAGCAGTCTTTTCTCATACTATTGTCAACAGTCCATCAGTTTTAATGATCTCTATGCATAGTCTGCTAATTGTCTCGTGAAAGTCTGTGAAATCAGTCAGTAGTCCATGGTCAAACATGTCAACTCTGTCTGTGGCCTCAAGTTTGCTGAAGTCCATACATGTAGGGTGGCTGAAGGTAATATCGCTGTAGTGATGGCAGCCATGGAACCAGTCCTGGTGCAGGGTAGACAGGGAACAACTGTGGCTGTGGCTGTATACTGTAGCAGGAAGGGATACCAAGCTGATCATAGGTGATACGTCTTGGCGGGTGTCTCTCTCTTTGTGGCAGCTGGTAAGCTGGTTCCTCAGGTTCAGCAGCAGCAGTTAATGAAGGAAAGGCACTTAGTGGACGACCATCAGGCACATTTTCAGCAGGCAAGTTCATCTCCTCAGCAGGTAGTTCTTTAACTGTTGTTTTCTCCTCCAGCTGATTTTCAACAAGCGGCTGTGCTGGTAGCATATCAGGAACTGGCACCGCAACTGTTTGTTTCACTGGTGGGGGCCTGTTTTCCGACTCTCTCGCTGGTTCAGCATACCTCTCCAGGCACTGTAGGAAATGTGGGGACCTGTAGCGGCTCATGATGAAGGTCATATTCATCCCCGCTGTCTTCATCAGAATCTAGAGGCTGTGATCCAGGCTGATGTCTCTTTTTCTTACTTTTGTCATCTTTAGTCATTTCTGGTTGTCTCTCAAAAGGTAAGTGGTCACAGGACATGAGCAGGTTTCTGTGCAGGACCCGGGGAGCGTCCCCTACCCTTTTCTGGTCTCAACTCATAAATCGGCAGGTCTGAACCCATTTGTCTCACTACTGTGTGAATTTGATCTTCCCAATAGTTACGGAGTTTGCCTGGTCCTCCTCTTGGTGTCAGGTTTTTAATCAGAACTCGCTCGCCAGGCTGTAGCACTGAACTCCTAACTTTAGTGTCATAGTACTTCTTACTTCTTTCAGCAGCTTTCTGAGCATTTTCATTTGCAATGGCGTATGCTTCTTCCATTCCTCGTATCCAGTTCTCCACGTAGTCTCGCTGGTTACTGGAACCTGCCTCTGTGCACAATCCAAAGAACATATCAACTGGAAGCCTGGGTGATCTCCCAAACAGAAGATAAAATGGTGAATAGCCAGTCACTTCGCAAGCGGGTGCAGTTATAGGCATAAACCAGTTTGTTTAGAGACTCCTTCCAGTTTGACTTTTGTGTCTCAGTTAGTGTCTTTAGCATTTGCAACAATGTTCTGTTCATTCGTTCCACTTGACCGTTCCCCATCGGGTGGTAGGGTGTTGTTCTGGACCCCGCCATGCCACTGAGTTTCTTTAACTGATGGAACAACTGATTTTCGAATTCTCCCCCCTTGGTCATGGTGGATGCGGAGGGGGAAACCCAAACTTCAGGGCAAAGTCATTGAAGATGAGATTTGCAGCAGTTTTTCCTGACTTTGATGTGGTGGCGTAGGCTTGAGTGTAACGTGTAAAATGATCAACAATCACGAGGATGTACTCATATCCCCCTTTGCATCTGTCGAGATGGAGGAAATCTATACATACCAGTTCAAATGGCTGTGTTGTCACAATGTTTGTCAGAGGAGCTCTTGTTTCATGGCCTGGCTTTTTTCTGCTTGACACAGCTACAAGTTTTAGTCACATAGTGCTCAATGTCAGATTGCATATAAGGCCAGAAGAAGCGGTCACGTACTAGTGATACAGTGCGGTCAGTACCTTGGTGTCCCATGTTATTGTGCAACTCTTCCATCACTTTACCTTTGTACAGCTCTGGTAGAACTAACTGCTTGCGGGCTGTAGTGATTCTGTAAAGAATACCATCACTGTCGATTGTCAATTTGTCCCATTCTCTGAATAGGCATTTTGTCTTTGGACTGAATTCCTTTAGCTCTTTAACTGGCGGTTTGGAACCAGACAGCTTGAAATCGAGCACAGGACGGATGACCGGATCAGACTCTTGTGCCTCTCTTATCCCCTCTTTTGGGATCGAGCTGATTGTTGCTGTAGTTGTCTCACCTTCAGCTGATACTGACATAGATGCAGCTGAAATTGACCAAGGCACAAAAGGCTCTTTCCGTACCTCTACTGCTTGTATAGTGGCGGCAATGGTGTCTGGTGGAAGCTCCTCAGAACATTCTCTCATCAGTGACTCTACATCCAGTGGCATCCTCGACAAAGCATCTGCATCACCGTTCTCTCTGCCTGGCCTGTACTTTATTGTAAAGTGGAAATCAGCCAATTCTGCAACCCCACCTGGAAGTGGTTGCGTTCAGTTTTGCAGTAGACAGAATGTAGCTGAGCGGGTTGTTATCACTGTATACAGTGAAGGTCGGAGCATAGTACAAATAATCATGGAACTTATCAGTGATTGCCCATTTCAGAGCTAGAAATTCTAGCTTGCCAGAGTGGTAGTGATAGTTCTTCTCAGCTGCTGTTAAGGTTCGAGAGCCATAAGCAATGACCCTAAGCTTCCCATCTTGCTCTTGATAAAGAACTGCTCCCAAGCCTTGATGTGACGCATCAGTGTGTACAACAAATGGCTGAGTGAAGTCAGGGAAACCTAAGACTGGTGGGTGAAGCAGACACTCAATCAGCTGTTCAAGTGCCTGTTGATGCTGGTCAGTCCACAGGATTGGCTTGTTTGAGGGCACCACATGACTTACTTTCTTTGTTTTTGCTTTCCGTGGGTGGTCAGGTATTTTCTCTGAATCTGCTTTCAGGAGGTCATACAGACAGCTGGCCCTCCTAGAAAAGTCTTTGATGTACTGTCTGTAGTAAGTGAGTAAACCAAGCATTTTTTCTGAGCTGGCCCACAGTCTGTGGTCTGATCTCTTTCAATGCTCTTACTGCTTCAAAATCGGCTGGGTCAACTTTGCTGCCGTCTGCAGACACTATTCTGCCCAAATAACGGACCTGGGGTTTAAAGAGATCACACTTACTTGGCTTGAGTTTGATGCCATACTCTCTGAGACGCTGCAAAACCTTTTGCACATCATTCACATGGCTGTCGAAAGTTTTACTGAAAACTAGCGTGTCGTCCAGATAAGGAATGCAGATGTTGTCCCGGAGCCCTTCCAAACATTCCTCCATACAACGCTGAAAAGCTGCAGGAGCGTTCATGAGGCCGAATGGCATACGTATCCACTCATAGAGTCCCCATGGGGTCACAAATGCTGTCAGTGATCTGCTTTCTTCCGAGATGAACCCTTGGTGATATGCTTTTCCCTGATCTAAAAGGGAGAACCAGGAATTACCACCTAAACTGTCCATGATGTCCTGGACCCGAGGGATGGGCTGGCGGTCGGGATGTGTCTTTCTGTTCAGGTCTCTGTAATCTATACACAACCGGAGGGTCCCGTCCTTCTTCCTAACACACCACGACAGGTGAAGAATATGCAGAGTTTGACTTCCTAACCCAACCCTGGGCTATGAGGTCATGAAGGTAACCCTTCATCTCCTGATACAGTGGCCTGGGCACTGACATGTATGTGCGCTTGACTGGTTCAGAGTCCTTTAGAGAAATAGTCATTTTCAATCGTTCAATGCAGCCAATGTCATTGTCTCGATCTGGAGAAGGAGTGACACTCTTCTCTAAGCATTTTCCTAACAACCTCTCTCTGTTCTTCGGTTAGGTGACTTAAACCTACTGGTGGATCCCACTGTTCAGTAGCAGTACATGGAGTTTGAACACTAGTGTGATTCACTGTGGCTGGGGTGACAGCTTTTTTCAAAGACTTGGGCAGGTAACACAGTCATAATGGTTTGTACTGTACCGATTATGGTGCGTCCTAGCAGGGCAATGTCGTGGTCAGTGGGGTTAGAGACATCCAAGCATGACAACTGGAAAAACACCTTTCTTAACTCTGACTAGTGTGTCAAAGAACTCAAGTTCATCTGGCCACTGCGGGTTCAGGTCTGGCTGGAAAAAGCATTGTCATGTCATCTTTGAAAGGCTGGGAAGCTACCCGGCACTCAATCTGAATGCTACTGTGTTTTGGTACAGCAACCTTCTCTTTCTTGGTCTTCACTGCGTATTCATCTGTCTGTTCTGCGCTAACAGCCTGTATAAAAGCCCTCACCTTATTTCTTTTGAGGCTTGGGAAAGCTTTTTTCACTGTACTGTACCGTTTAGTCTTTTCGGTCATTGTCAGGATGTGCTCAATAACATTGAAACCTATGATGGGATGAGATAGGTGACAGCCTTTCATTACCAGCACTGGGATGATCAGTTCCTTCGTTTGGTCAGTTTCAGAGGCTAGCCGAAAAAGTTGTTTCAATCCATCCCAGGTACGGCATTTCAGTCCCATTTGCTGCCGTCAATCTTAGATCATCAGGTGAGTCCAGAATTTCTGAAACATCCCTCAGCCTTGCGTTTGGGAGAGATTCCGCTTTCCATCGTTCATCAATGACCGATACCTGAGAGCCTGTGTCCCATAGAGCTTGGAGGTGGTGGCGATTCAGGTGACACTCAACAAGGCACTGTCTACCGACTAGCGAGGTGACCTTATGGGGGTGGCAACCTTGAGCTAGGGATGGTAAAGAGTGGGCATTTTCTTCTGTACAGGAAAGCTTTTCACAGGTAGAGTCCATTTTCAGGTGAGTGCATTTTTCCTTATGTTTAGTCCAATGTTGGTTTTGACATCCTTTGGAACAGTACAGTGTCTCTTTACATGATGAACATTGTTTCAGGTTCTCAAATGAATCTTCTCTGGCACAATTTGCACATTTCTGGGACTTTTTGGTAGCTACGGTTAACACTTGTCCCTCAGCGGTAACCCTTCCCCGTTTAAAGGGGCCTCTTTGGATGGTCTGACTCCCGGATTTTACATCCAGCTTGAAAATGTTCCCCCACTCCCACATCGGAAGCAGTGTGTGCAGCGTGCATCTGTTCTGGCCTGCTGGCAGACAAAACACCTCCTTGGAGCTTGAGCAGAGCGGTTGGTATACAGGTTAGGTGCATATTGATACTGCGCAGGGTCAGGTGCTTGGGGCTGACTGTAGTTGCTGTAATACTGCTGCTGGGAAACAGGTGGCTGGGGGTCCCTATCTGGCCTCCTAACTGGAAGTGGGGCATGGGCATAAGGCGATGACTGAAACATAGGCTGCTGTAATGTCTCCTTAATCTGAGCAATCTCTGCACTGAGACCTTTTAGGGAAGCTACACCTGTCTTAAGTTCAGCTAACTCTGTTAACAGTTCTGCGGGTATCTTAGCTTTGGCTTCCTTCACAGGACACTTTGCAGATGGCGTATCTTCTAACTGAACTACTCTTACAGTTGTAGCAGGCTGTGGGGCATTAAAACGCTTTTTTGTTTCGTCTTTCTAACTCATTAGCACAAGCAATGTTAAGCTTCTCTAGCAAAACCTCATCTGATGTTTCGCTATCAAGCAGGAGAGGCTGCATGTCTATCCTGATACTGTCACTCTGGAGACCTGTAAGGACTGTGTGTAAACACATGCGCTGGACTAGGGCAGGGTCATACTTAAGCCCTGATTCTGACTCCTGGGACGCAAATAGTACTTTCTGCCTCAAATCTAAGACGCGCATCAGGAAGCTTTGAGGGGTCTCCTTGCTATGCTGTGCTTCTGAAGCTAGCTGTTTGTAAAGCTCTGTTGCACTCTTCTCTTGGAAGTGGGAACGCAGGATGCATCTAAGTGTGGGAAGAGTTAGCTGGGGTTTACCTTCCAAGTAGCTGCGTAGCTGTGAGCCTGGAGAAATAGCCCTGATTACTGCGTCTACTATTTCTACCTCAGGATAGCCTCTGTTAAGTCCATTCTCAATCTGATGGGCAAGGCTGGAAAAAGTCAGTTTATCTTTCTGGCCCGGTTCACCTATCTGACCAGAAATTTTTAACTCTTTGCGCCAGTATGAGCCGGGCTGTGCACTGGGTGAGAGCTGCATGCTCCTCTGAAGATGGGCAGGGGGTTGGGGCTGGCGCAGAGAATCACTGGCTTGGTCTGCAGTACTCTGCTCAGTTCCCACCCCTTGTTGTGGGGTTACAGTTCTCAGTCCCTCTATTCTGTGATGTGTTCTGGCTGTTTCAATATCATGGTCAGTTTGCCCTGTCTTGCTATCTATGCCACTGATCATCTCTGTCATTTTGTCTTTAAGTAACAATAATTCCGACATGCCGCCATCTTCTAACTCTGCAACTTCCTCTCTTTCAAGGAACATCATAATGTGAGTCATCAATGATATGCGGGATTTGTCTTGAACAACTCTTCTCTGTTCGCCTGATATGTCAAGGAAATCACATACGTCTAGTAACTTGTCTTTAGTCAGGGTTTGCAATTCTCCTACTACCTCTTCCTGTAGTTCTTCCAAGGCGGTTGTCATGTTGACAGGACAGGAGGAACCTTTACTGTGCAGGAGTTGACTCTGAATTAGATGGTCCTTACTGTCTCTGATGGTCTCTCAACGGCCTCAGTTGACACGTACTTAACCCCCAACTTCCAGCTCCCCTCGAACAGCAACACTTTCCTCACTGCAGCCTGCCTGGGTTGTTATGTAGGGATTTAGCTGGCTCAGAATTCAGCGACCAGGATGTGGAAGCCGGACATCTGAGCAGCAATCTCAGCGGAGCCTCCAAAATGTTACACCCCTGAAAAAGGGGAAGAAATAATCACGAACGTGACGCAGTTATGTTTCCTCACTGACAAATTTAGTGTAATGAGAAAAAGACCGCGATTCCCCCAGGAAGTTGGGTGGAGACCAGAGCAATCGATCTCAGGCTCATAGATTAAGAGCATTTAGTAGATCACAGATGAACACTTTTACCCTTAAATTAGGCACCACAAACTAAAGTAGTCAATATAACATTTACACATTCCTCTTACAATATTAACCCTTTGACTCTTGACGGATTTTAAACACATTTATGCATTTTATCAATCTCTATGAACTAGTACTGGATGCATAATCTTTTTAACCTTAGATATTTTAAGATCCTTACATACCATGAACTTACTAATACTTTTTAGTGTATAACAGGCTATGAATATGTCCTTTAACCTGTCACACCTGCAACTTCCTCCAGCATGACCGGTTTGGCGGTGGGTCAGTCATGGTGTGGGGTGGCATTTCTTTGGGGGGCCACACAGCCCTCCATGGGCTCACCAGAGGTAGCATGACTGCCATTAGGTACCGAGATGAGATCCTCAGACCCCTTGTGAGACCATATGCTGGTGCGGTTGGCCCTGGGTTCCTCCTAATGCAAGACAATGCTAGACCTCATGTGGCTGGAGTGTGTCAGCAGTTCCTGCAAGAGGAAGGCATTGATGCTATGGACTGGCCCGCCCGTTCCCCAGACCTGAATCCAATTGAGCACATCTGGGACATCATGTCTCGCTCCATCCACCAACGCCACGTTGCACCACAGACTGTCCAGGTGTTGGCGGATGCTTTAGTCCAGGTCTGGGAGGAGATCCCTCAGGAGACCATCCGCCACCTCATCAGGAGCATGCCCAGGCGTTGTAGGGAGGTCATACAGGCACGTGGAGGCCACACACACTACTGAGCCTCATTTTGACTTGTTTTAAGGACATTACATCAAAGTTGGATCAGCCTGTAGTGTGGTTTTCCACTTAAATTTTGAGGGTGACTCCAAATCCAGACCTCCATGGGTTGATAAATTTAATTTCCATTGATAATTTTTGTGTGATTTTGTTGTCAGCACATTCAACTATGTAAAGAAAAAAGTATTTAATAAGATTATTTCATTCATTCAGATCTAGGATGTGTTATTTTAGTGTTCCCTTTATTTTTTTGAGCAGTGTATATATATGTTATCTTTAATTTGGGATCAGGGAAGGCCATTTGGCTTAAAGTGATATGGGCACTGGAGATAGGGGTGAGGGAAGGCTAGTTGGTCTGGGCAGCTGTTGATGTTTGTATGATGTCATCGTTTGTATGTGTATCTTTTGTATTGTTGATAAAATATAAAATACTAAATAAATAGGGATCAGGTATTAGGCGAATACAGTTGTGCTCCTTGCAACTGAAAGTACAACCATATGGTTAAAACTAGCCAATAACTCATCTCCACGATTTACAATGGAGTTGTGTAGTAATGCGCCGTCGCAACCTTCGCTCTCTCTCTCCCGCTACTCTCTCCTCTTCCATCCTATCATCTCTTCCCTCTGCTCAATCCTTCTCCCTCCAATCTCCTGATTCTGCCTCCTCAACCCTCCTCTCCTCCCTTTCTGCATCCTTTGACTCTCTATGTCCCCTATCCTCCCGGCCGGCTCGGTCCTCCCCTCCAGCTCCGTGGCTTGATGACTCATTGCGAGCTCACAGAGTGCGAAGAGCCTTGGCGTGACCCTGGACAACACCCTGTCGTTCTCCGCTAACATCAAGGCGGTGACCCGATCCTGTAGGTTCATGCTCTACAACATTCGGAGAGTACGACCCTGCTTTACACAGGAAGCGTAAGAAAAAAAAATAATAATAATAATTGTAAAGTGGTTATCCCACTGGCTATAAGGTGAATGCACCAATTTGTAAGTCGCTCTGGATAAGAGCGTCTGCTAAATGACGTAAATGTAAATGTGTAGCGATGAGTGTGGGCTGACCGCACCGGTCAGTCGATACTTGTAAAAATGTCCATTTTTTATGCCTACCTTGTACCTATATTTGTCCTGTGTATCCCCGTTTTATTCCTTTGGGGATACAAGCCGTTGTTCTTGATAAAAGTAGCGTTTTACAGGACCTCTGCCAAGGGAGCTGTTGTTCGTTAAAATCCTTAAGAGTCTATTACCACACCTGTGCGTCAATCGACGTAATATATATATATTTTTTAATCCCCATCAAAATCCATAAATTTAAACTAGAGATAACTGTTTTTTTTGCATAGGCTGCGTCTCAATCCACCGCATCTGCGGTGGAAGGTGGCCGAACTACAGCAGTTTTTGTCAGACCATGATACATCCCAAAAATAGGTCTTCTCACGAAAACATATGTAGAGTCCGAACGGTTTGGCCTACAAACCATGACCACTCTATGGAAAGATGAGACTCGCACGAACACAATGGTGTTCCCCGTTTTGCTATACAGGTGTTCCCCGATTTGCTCTACGGTGTTCTCCATTTTGCTCTATGACCCCCACAAGTGTCACGGGACTTGTCTGAAGTTGGTAATACTGATGTGCCAACTTCTGTCTGTAGTGTCTGAACCGTTTGGGGCTACTTAAAGGGATCTTTAAATTCAGAGCAGCCCATCATTGCACGGCAGATTTTTTTTGTTGGCAGGGTCTGCTTTTATCAAAAACTACAGATGACTTCACCCAAATAAATTAACACAGTTACACAGGACCAACAAATGTACAACGTATGCATTAAAGAATCAACATTGAAATAAATCAACAGTATCGACTGATAACGACTTGATGTCCACACTCGTCGCTGCTCAACTCCATTGTGGAGTTGAGTTTAGTCAGCTAGGTTAAAACCAAAGCTCCCGAGTGGCGCAGCGGTCTAAGGCACTGCATCTCAGTGCTTGAGGCACTGTTGGGAGTCCCATAGGGCGGCGCACAATTGGCCCAGCGTGATCCGGGTTTGGCCGGTGTAGGCCGTCATTGTAAATAAAAATTTGTTCTTAACTGACTTGCCTAGTTAAAAAAAAAAAAAAAAAAAAAAACATCAAGTAAGTATTCACATCCTTGAGTCAAATTGTGTGGAAGCAGAAGCACTCCTAGTCAAAAGATCCTAGGATTTTCATATGATAAGTACTTCTTATCTACTTATCACATGACCAATAACACAAATTAAACAACAGGCGAAACTGGTTTGAAGATGAAGAAAGACTTTATTACATCCCATTACAAATAGTCCTCATTTGCTCAAAGTTGTTGCTCATTCCTGGCAATACACTAATCTAACAGCTCTGATGTGATGATAGGAACATCAATAAGAAAAACATTATTCACAGTAGCCTATACCTTCTTTACAAGGCAAGATACAATTAAACATTACCCAAAACAAACCAAATGATATAAACACACTTCCAGGGAATTACTATACATACAACACATTTTATGATGAAAATAAATGATATTCCAATTGAAAAGATGTAGTCTTATATTTACCTTCAGAATCCATAGAAAGCAAATAATGACAGGGTTCAATCTTTAAATACAGGTTCAATTAACCCAATAGAGCCACAACACAAAATGATCTGCATCCACATGTACACATTCTCATGTGCACAAGTCTCTTGAGTTCTTCTAGAGATGAATTCTCACACTGTTGTAAAACAGTATTTTAATTTGTCCATTTTTAAATCAGTCATTTATTAAAATATTTTTCTCGCCTGACCCCTTGTCATATAATTAATTGTCAACTGCTGTCCGAAACTCAATATCTTCTTTCCATGTACCACCTTCCACAACCTACTACAAACGGTACACGTTTATTCCTGAAATTCCATCTTTGTTGGTTCCATTACACACTCACCTGGGAATCCCAGATGTTTCCACATTTACTTCACTTCCTGTAATTGAGAGAGGATCAGGATGAGCCTTATGTGTGTAAACTAACAAAACAGACAATGGGAGAAATCCAAAGACCTAATTCAAAATTCACTAATACATCAAACATAATGTCATCATATTATATAGTAATCCATGGGCTGGAGTTTTAACTAGGGGGATACAGCTTGAGATAAAAACATTTTTGGGCAAGACAATGTTAGCTGGGAAATATCCACAGATACATTGTAGTTACATGTAACTACAAAATATGTCTGACAACATTTATGAAAGTGCAATTACCTTCTCTTGTGAGTTAGCATCATCGGGCCCTATAAAAGCAAGAAAAGGTCAAGCCTTAGATTAACACACAAGATCCAAATTCATTCTTTGGATGGACACAGTAGCTTTACGGCTTCAACATCTTACATTACATTAGCGCAGTTTTTGTGTATCTTAGTTCAAACTGATTGTAGTTACCAGAGCTAAATGTCCAGGAGAGGACCTTGATCAAACCATATGTCCCCAGGGCCACAGCAACCATCGCCATAGAGTCCTCAATGGAGGGAGCACTGACACCTGATTGGGGTGAAGAGATAGGGAGTAAATTTAAAACATACTCAGGGTCAGTTGTGTTGTATCAAGTCTAAATTATTTGACTTTTCAGATCACTGTAATTGCATATCAGAAATGATACTAGTAGGCTTAGAGACACTGCCCTTAACCACAGATCTAGGATCAGATTACCTTACCCCAATCCTAACGTTTACCTTTACAGGGATATAAATATCTGGCTCTGAATCAGTGGATAGGGGCAACATCCATCAACTCAATGCAGCTCTATTAAATTCTCTCACCGGTGACATTGAGGGTGACGCTGGCCCGCCGGGTGCCTCCAGGGTGGACCGCCACACAGGTGACCTCCCCGCCGCGGCCCAGGTCCAGCTTGGCTGAGTCCAACTCCAGACGGCTGGTCTGGCTGTAAGTGCTGTCTGGGCCCTGTCTGTGGCCCGTCACGCTTCCCTGACCCAGGGGCCTGACCCTACCATCTGGCCCTGTTAACTCCCAGCGGAACTCCATGGAGAGGGGGGAGAATCCTGACGCCTCGCACTGCACCGTCACCACCTGTCCGGGCACGGAGAGAGGGAGCGGGGAGGGGAAGATGGAGAGGGACGGAGGCTCTGGGAGAGATAGAGGGAGAAAGAGGAGGGAGAGAATTAGATAAGATAGGATAATACACACTTATGGCATATAATCTAATGCCATTTAGTTGACCATGATATACCATTATAAGAATGTACTGTATATGATGTTACACTAGTTGTTTCAGTGAATAAACATGTAAATACATAGGGGCTGAGATTCTACCAAACAGATCTAAAACAAACATTGCAATGCTTTAGTATTGGCAGACTAATCAAGCATATTCATCTCTCCTCACCTACAATCTCCAGCTCCACTAACACCTGAGCAAGGAGATAGGGCAAGTACACCGTGCAGATGTAGGTTCCTGAGTGGCGCACTTGAGCTTCCTGCAGGATCAGAGATGCATTTCCTGTCTCGTGCAGAGCCGTGAAGTCTAGCCCCGCTCCCTCTTCCTGGGTCTCGGCAAATCGGTCACTCTTGCCGTCGTATGCCAGGACCAGACGTCCATCGCCCCTGAACTGGTAGCGCCACTCCACGGCGAAGCCAGAGCCAGAGAGAGGAGAAGAGGCCTCCACCCAGAACCCACAGTCTAGAACCACTGGTTCCCCGAGTCTGGAACGGATCATGGAGGTTCTACTGGACACACTGAGCACCACTGGGAGAGAGAGAGAGGGGTAGGAGAGAGACGTTACACTTTAATACTACTTTACCTGTGACATTACGTGGTAATAAACATCACTGGTTGCTATACTTCTTCATGGTGTATGACAAATTCATTTAAATTATGGTTAATAATAAGTCATTATCACTGTGGTGTTGGTAACACTATGTCATTTTGATTAGAAGTCAATTTTTATCACTTATAATGGTTAAATATGACAATCTGTCTGTTGTTTACAACCCTTGCTCAAGAAGAATTTCATTCCTTTTCAGTCATACCATTGGGTTCCTTGGTTGCTGTGGGAGCACGCATGACATTGGAGAGGCCCAGTTGTCCGTCAAGGCCCTGCAAGGCAGCAGAGTACCAGTCGGCTTGCAGGTAGATAGGACTGTGGGCAGAGTCCGTGAGTGGGACTGTCCATTGGACGGTGGATGGCTGGGGCATGAAGGGGTTGATCTCGCACTGTGGCTTCTGGACTGAGCCCTCTGGTGGGTGCAGAGAAGAACTGCAGAGGGTGGCTGCTGGGTCTGAGGAGAGAGGGGGAGATTTGTCTATTGAAGTTATCCTTTCAATGAAAAAACATGTATTTTTCTGAAAAGCTCTGTCTAAAATGGCAACGCTCTTGTAGCCTTGTATAATTGAAATTAGAGGCTTGGTGTCACACCAAATTGACTGACTGCACCTTTAACAGCCACTGGTTTGTCACTCAAATCAGTCATAATTTCTAAAGAGATTGTCCTATTTAATATACACTGCTCAAAAAAATAAAGGGAACACTAAAATAACACATCCTAGATCTGAATGAATGAAATAATCTTATTAAATACTTTTTTCTTTACATAGTTGAATGTGCTGACAACAAAATCACACAAAAATTATCAATGGAAATCAAATGTATCAACCCATGGAGGTCTGGATTTGGAGTCACCCTCAAAATTAAAGTGGAAAACCACACTACAGGCTGATCCAACTTTGATGTAATGTCCTTAAAACAAGTCAAAATGAGGCTCAGTAGTGTGTGTGGCCTCCACGTGCCTGTATGACCTCCCTACAACGCCTGGGCATGCTCCTGATGAGGTGGCGGATGGTCTCCTGAGGGATCTCCTCCCAGACCTGGACTAAAACGTCAGCCAACTCCTGGACAGTCTGTGGTGCAACGTGGCGTTGGTGGATGGAGCGAGACATGATGTCCCAGATGTGCTCAATTGGATTCAGGTCTGAGGAACGGGCGGGCCAGTCCATAGCATCAATGCCTTCCTCTTGCAGGAACTGCTGACACACTCCAGCCACATGAGGTCTAGCATTGTCTTGCATTAGGAGGAACCCAGGGCCAACCGCACCAGCATATGGTCTCACAAGGGGTCTGAGGATCTCATCTCGGTACCTAATGGCAGTCAGGCTACCTCTGGCGAGCACATGGAGGGCTGTGCGGCCCCCAAAGAAATGCCACCCCACACCATGACTGACCCACCGCCAAACCGGTCATGCTGGAGGATGTTGCAGGCAGCAGAACGTTCTCCACGGCGTCTCCAGACTCTGTCACGTCTGTCACATGTGCTCAGTGTGAACCTGCTTTCATCTGTGAAGAGCACAGGGCGCCAGTGGCGAATTTGCCAATCTTGGTGTTCTCTGGCAAATGCCAAACGTCCTGCACGGTGTTGGGCTGTAAGCACAACCCCCACCTGTGGACGTCGAGCCCTCATACCACCCTCATGGAGTCTGTTTCTGACCGTTTGAGCAGACACATGCACATTTGTGGCCTGCTGGAGGTCATTTTGCAGGGCTCTGGCAGTGCTCCTCCTGCTCCTCCTTGCACAAAGGCGGAGGTAGCAGTCCTGCTGCTGGGTTGTTGCCCTCCCTACGGCCTCCTCCACGTCTCCTGATGTACTGGCCTGTCTCCTGGTAGCACCTCCATGCTCTGGACACTACGCTGACAGACACAGCAAACCTTCTTGCCACAGCTCGCATTGATGTGCCATCCTGGATGTGCTGCACTACCTGAGCCACTTGTGTGGGTTGTAGACTCCGTCTCATGCTACCACTAGAGTGAAAGCACCGCCAGCATTCAAAAGTGACCAAAACATCAGCCAGGAAGCATAGGAACTGAGAAGTGGTCTGTGGTCACCACCTGCAAAACCAGTCCTTTATTGGGGGGTGTCTTGCTAATTGCCTATAATTTCCACCTGTTGTCTATTCCATTTGCACAACAGCATGTGAAATGTATTGTCAATCAGTGTTGCTTCCTAAGTGGACAGTTTGATTTCACAGAAGTGTGATTGACTTGGAGTTACATTGTGTTGTTTAAGTGTTCCCTTTATTTTTTTGAGCAGTGTATAATGATAAGTACTGACCAGTGACGTAGTAGACTCTATCATGGTCTGTAGATGGTCCCTGCTTTGACCTGGTTTCTTCACTGTCTGGGTCTGTATTGATGTAAAGTAGTGTCTTCTCCTGGCTCATAGCAGCATGGAAGCCCCCACCTCTACCTGGTTTCTCCTGGACAAACCAGCACTCCAGAACTGGACAACTTGTTCCATAGACTGGATGAGAGAGTTGTGTGAATGTGTGAGGCCGACCAATGTGGGTATGTGAAAAAACAGAATTAAATAGAACAACACTGTATTTCTATGGGTGAAAATATGTAGACTACTGTAGAATATGGATGGATATGAAAAGGCAATCATAATAGAAACGAGTTATTGACTAATGATACATGCTTAGATTAAGACCTTGAAAAAAACTCTAAATCTCGATACAAATTCATGTAAATGAATATGCCAGCGTTATGTAGGGCTGTTTTCCACGTGTACATTTTCTACAAGGTATATATTATGAAAAGTATATATTCTTAAATCAGCAGTTAAACCAATAACAAAGCGATATCCCCACCCGTTTCGGTAAAAAGCGGGGGAATGGGGCTGGAGAAATGCGACCACTCTCAAATTCAAAGACAGAGCTATGGATGCAAGGCCTGACCATCCATAATATCAAAATGATAGTTTTTTTGGGCGGGGCTATACAGTGTTTGTTTACATTTATTTTGTTTACAAACACTGGATTAAAAAAAGCTTATATTTTGTGTTCTGATGGGATACGACAGTTGAACTAAGCTCATGGTCCATTTATAAGTTATATTCTTCAATAATTTTTTTTACAGAATCAATGGGTACATATAATTAAATTCAACAATGGATGTAGCTACTGCTGATTGCCCTTTAACTCAACAAAGTTATTTTTAACTGCGCAACTATATGCATTGTAATTAACTACAAACTAAGGTTAATCAATTTGTAAGTCGCTCTGGATAAGAGCGTCTGCTAAATGACGTAAATGTAAAATTGAGTATACAGTAACAGTGCTACAACTTTTGTCAAATCCACCACTAAATCAAATGTGCAGTAAGAAAGGCTGACCAATTTACCGTGCATGAAGTAAGTAAAGGCGAGAAAGGATAGCTTATATATTGTTGATATATTGGCCATGTTAGTTTTCGACAGTGTCCTCGACTATTCTGTAGTCTGATGGATGACAAAAAATATGGAGCAATATGTTCCCTGTAATTCCCCACAGCAAACTCTACTTTCACTTTCATTTTGCAGACAGACACTGACATGCGCATAGCCAGACGAGGCAGAGCACAATGGTATACAGTAAAACCAAAGACAGTCCAGTATGTAGGTTTAGAAACTACGGAAGAGTATTGGGGCCAAGTGAAGAGAAAAAAAAATAAGCAGTGGTGGATTATTATTTTTTGCAATATAGTACTTAAAAATAAAGTGCCAATATTTAAACTTCGAGAATAAAGTCGAAATTACATTTCGAGAATAAAGTGGCAATATTTCGAGAATAAACTCGAAATGTAATTTCGTGAATAAAGTCAAAATGGTTAGAATAAAGTTGCAGTTATATTTCAAGATTAATGTACGGGATTTGGTTAAATGCATGTCTCCCTGGCTGCCTTTTGCTGTGCGCGCCACCGTTGAAATGCCTGAGGTTGGCTCTTTTAGCACATAATAACCATATTATTAAAAGTAGGCCTATTAGGACCTGGAAAAGGTTGTGAAGAAAGAAAGAAACTAAGTCAATACACTGATTTTATGAGGGACAAATGCACAAACTCAGAGAGCTCGTGCACACATTGCAGAATGCACATTCAACACAAGATGGCGCTCCAACACTACAACGCTCACCAGAATGGTCAAAATCACCTGATTTCTTTGAAACAAGGATTTAGGTAATCTGAGGACAACAAGCGGAACAAGACATAGCTCAAACTCAGAGAGCTCGTGCACACATTGCAGAATGCACATTCAACACAAGATGGCGCTCCAACACTACAACGCTCACCAGAATGGTCAAGATCACCTGATTTCTTTTAAACAAGGATTTAAGTCATCTGAGGACAACAAGCTGAACAAGACAGCTCAAACTCAGAGAGCTCGTGCACACATTGCTCAGAGAGCTCGTGCACCCCCCCCACACACACACACACAGATTTGTGATGACAGGCAACTTCTACTTTGAGCATGACCGAGACCGAGTAGGGTGAAGCTTAAAACTCTGATCTTGGGTCAGTTTAGAATCTTCCCCAACAAATGATTACGATTAAGGGCGAGGAGAAGCTGATCCTAGATCTGTACCTTGGGGAAACTTTTCCAAGGAGCGACAGAGACAACCAAAAGTCAACCGAGAGTGCTATTTATTAACTGAACTTGATTTGGTTATCCCCATCACACACATACCAGAACACACTATGGGAGTGGCAAGAATTCCAGAACACATTTTAATTGGGGAGAAAATATGACAAAATATGACCAAAGATGACTTAGTTGGATGTGTAGGCCTGTTACTGTAGTTATGGTAAAATAGTTTTCAGCTAGTATCCACTGGCACTGTTTTAGTTCTTTCAGTAGGCTATAGTCGTTGTGAGACAAAAATACTTTTTAAATGAAAATAATGTGTCAATGTAATAGTCCTACATCCCACACAGCAGTTTGGATATGAAAAACCATGTGTAGGCTACTAGAACTAGATGATGTGTCAGTGTGTCGACCATCTCATGAGTAAGGGTAGATACAGTTGAAGTCGGAAGTTTACATATACTTAGGTTGGAGTCATTAAAACTCGTTTTTCAACCACTCCACACATTTCTTGTTAACAAACTATAGTTTTGGCAAGTCGGTTAGGACATCTACTTTGTGCATGACACAAGTAACTTTTCCAACAATTGTTTACAGACAGATTATTTCACTTATAATTCACTGTATTACAATTCCAGTGGGTCAGAAGTTTACATACACTAAGTTGACTGTGCCTTTAAACAGCTTGGAAAATTCCAGAAAAGTTTGCCATGGCTTTAGAAGCTTCTGATAGGCTAATTGACATCATTTGAGTCAATTGGAGGTGTACCTGTGGATGTATTTCAAGGCCTACCTTCAAACTCAGTGCCGCTTTGCTTGACATCATGGGAAAATCAAAAGAAATCAGCCAAGACCTCAGAACATAAATTGTAGACCTCCACAAGTCTGGTTCATCCTTGGGAGCAATTTCCATACGCCTGAAGGTACCACGTTCATCTGTACAAACAATAGTACGCAAGTATAAACACCATGGGACCACCCAGCCGCCATACCGCTCTGGAAGGAGACGCGTTCTGTCTCCTAGAGATAAACGCACTTTGGTGCGAAAAGTGCAAATCAATCCCAGAACAACAGCAAAGGACCTTGTGAAGATGCTGGAGGAAACGGGTACAAAAGTATCTATATCCACAGTAAAACGAGTCCTATATCGACATAACCTGAAAGGCCGCTCAGCAAGGAAGAAGCCACTGCTCCAAAACCGCCATAAAAAAGCCAGACTACGGTTTGCAACTGCACATGGGGACAAATATTGTACTTTTTGGAGAAATGTCCTCTGGTCTGATGAAACAAAAATAGAACTGTTTGGCCATAATGACCATCGTTATGTTTGGAGGAAAAAGGGGGATGCTTGCAAGCCGAAGAACACCATCCCAACCCTGAAGCATGGGGGTGGCAGCATCATGCTGTGGGGGTGCTTTGCTACAGGAGGGACTGGTGCACTTCACAAAATAGATGGCATCATGAAAGAAAATTATGTGGATATATTGAAGCAACATCTCAAGACATCAGTCAGGAAGTTAAAGCTTGTTCGCAAATGGGTCTTCCAAATGGACAATGACCCCAAGCATACTTCCAAAGTTGTGGCAAAATGGCTTAAGGACAACAAAGTCAAGGTATTGGAGTGGCCATCACAAAGCCCTGACCTCAATCCTATAGAAAATGTGTGGGCAGAACTGAAAAAGCGTGTGCGAGCAAGGAGGCCTACAAACCTGACTCAGTTACACCAGCTCTGTCAGGAGGAATGGGCCAAAATTCACCCAACTTATTGTGGAAGGCTACCCGAAACGTTTGACCCAAGTTAAACAATTTAAAGGCAATGCTACCAAATACTTATTGAGTGCATGTAAACTTCTGACCCACTGGGAATGTGATGAAAGAAATAAAAGCTGAAATAAATCATTCTCTCTACTATTATTCTGACATTTCACATTCTTAAAATAAAGTGGTGATCCTAACTGACCTAAGACAGGGACTTTTTACTAGGACTAAATGTCAGGAATTGTGAAAAACTGAGTTTAAATGTATTTGGCTAAGGTGTATGTAAACTTCCGACTTCAACTGCAGACAAAAGATGGCTGCATACTGACGCTCTTACAGGAAATGGTGTAGGACTTACCTCAACACTGTTTGACTCCACCCTCCTCTGTATGTGTGTGTGTGTGTGTGTGTGTGCATGGTATTTCCCATTATATTTCTATGCTGTATTATTTTATTGCTGTGTTTTTCAATGTGATGATATAAAACAACTTAATATCAAATGGAGACGATTCACCTCCTTCAATGGGTCACATCCAGTATGCCAAATAAAGCTCCATAGACCTTAGCCTGAGATAGCTCAATTGTGTCATCCTCCCAAACCACAAGCCCTCTGAGAATACTATAGGAAGAATACAATGTTTCTCCTCTTTCACATCAAAGTAATCCTCCTTCCATGATGCTCCTGTACTTCCCGCGTCTGAGTGATTGAAGCGGGGAGAACAGGGCATGGCTTGGGTGGCTGGGGTCCCTGATGATTTTCTTGACCTTCCTGCGACACCTGGTGTTGTAGGTGTCCTGTAGGGCAGAAAGTGTGCACCCAATGGTGCGTTCTGCTGCACGTATCACCCTCTGTAGAGCCTTGCGGTCCGCGGGGGTGGAGTTGCCGTACCAGGCTGTGATGGAACCCGACAGTATGCTCTCGATGGTGCTCCTGTAGAACACTGTGAGGGTCTTCGGGGACAGGCCAAATATCTTTAACATTCTGAGGTTGTCTTCTTCACCACGGTGTCCGAATGGTTAGACCATTTCAGCTTTTTTGAGATCGCAGCCACGTTGATGAGAATGGGGGCATGTCCAGCCTGGTTCCTCCTGAAGTCCACAATCAGCTCCTGTCACACCCTGATCTGTTTCACCTGTCTTGTGGTTGTCTCCACCCCCCACCAGGTGTCTCCGATTTTCCCCCATTATCCCCTGTGTATTTATACCTGCGTTTTCTGTTTGTCTGTTGCCAGGTCGTCTTGTTTTTTCAGGTCTTACCAGCGTGTTTCCTGTTTCTCTCCAGTGCTCTATTTCTTGTTTTCTAGTCTTCCCGGTTCCGACCTTTCTGCCTGCCCTGACTCTGAGCCTGCCTGCCGTTCTGTCCCTTTTTGACTCTGCCTTAGATTACCAACCTCTGCTTGCCTGCCCTCAACCTGCCCTTTTGCCTGCCCCTTGGTAATAATAAATATTCTGAGAACCGAACCATCCGCCTCCTGTGTATGCATCTGGGTCATAACCTGAGTCGTGATAGCTCCTTTGTTTTGCTAACGTTGAAGGAAGAGGTTGTTTACCTGGCACCCCGCCGTCAGAGTGCCTACCTCCTCTCTGTAGGCTGTCTCGTCATTGATGGTAATCAGGTCTACTACTGTCGTGTCGTCAGCGAACTTGATGATGGATTTTGACTTGTGTGAGGCCACGCAGTCATGGATATACAGGGAATACAGGAGGGGACTGAGGACACACCCTTGTGGGGCCCCCGTGTTGAGGATCAGTGTCGAGGAGATAATGTTGCCTACCTTCACCACCTGGGGATGGCCCAACAGGAAGTCCAGGACCCAGTTGCATAGAGAGGAGTTCAGACCCAGGGCCGTGAGCTTTGTAATGAGCTTATAGGGCACTATGGTATTGAAGGCCGAGCTGTAGTCGATGAACAGCATCCTCACATCAAATCACAACTCGCCTTGCTCTCAGGTCCTTACCCAGTTAACACATGTTTACTGTAGATAGACCTGTCTCTCTCCCGCTCTCGCAGGTGTTCACACAATCCAGAACTTGTACGGCTGTGAGTGGAATGATGAGACTGAACTCAAATATTATTTCCATCACTATGGATATGATAGTGAGGATTTCATTTCATTGGACATGAAGACTGTTGTGGAACACTGTATCCAAAGAATCTAGGCAGAGACTAATTTAATTATATAATAGCATCTTTTAATTAAGCAGTTGCGAGGTAGATCCCTCTCTGATCGCAGTCAGGAAAGGAGCTCGAAGAGTAAATGGTTACATATCCCTTCTATAGTGGGAGCTGACAATACAATTATATTGTTACACAACAGTTATTTTTTACAAGCAACAGTTCCAGAACACAATGGCCTTGTGTTAGGGTGCAGACATAACAGGAGTCTATGAAATGCATCATATCACAGTCCAACACAGAACAGAGCATAACCCTTGAGAAGTTACAACAGTTCACCCCAATTCTGCCACAACAAGACCATGAGATGGAAAGCCATCAAACAGAGATGGGACGACAACAGCAAGGATTGGCGATATCTGAAATGGTACTTCACTAAGGAATGTATTGACACTTTGAATAAGGATGTGAACTTCACCAGGACCATCTTGAGAGGACAGGTACAAAGACACTGTCTGAGACACATGGAGTCCTATTCAATCAAAACCGTCTTGAGGCACGTCATTCCCCCACTGCAAGAATGCTGTTTTGAATTCATATAATTTAGATACCTTTTCTTTCTTCGCTCTCATTGTATCCAGCCCCTCCATCAGTGTCTCTGCTCCAGAAGACCCCCTCCTCTCCAGTGAACTGCCACTCTACTGGTTTCTACCCCAGTGGAGTCATGGTGTTCTGGCTGAAAGCCGGACAAGATCACCATGAAGATGTGGAATATGGAGAACCTCTCCCTAATGAAGATGGAATCTTCTAGAAAAGCACCCACCTCAAGTGATGCCTGAGGAGTGGAAGAGCAAGTATCAGTGTGTGGGGGTGACCTGGGTGGCTCTGAGGTGCCGGAACATTACATGCATTATTATGGCTTTTGCATACTGGCATAGAGCAGCAGAGTATTGGCGCTTGCTGAAGCACACATGTGGAAAGAGGTTTGTAGCCTACAGGGTCCAGGAAAATGTTGTCCTTTTATAAACACATTTCATGTAATTCTACATCACTTTAGATGACTGAAGACTTCAGCAGAATTGTTTTAAATACCTCACAAATGATCGAACTGACAGTCTACTTGGACACTGACAAACTGAGAATCTGAGATCAATGAAAATGACCTTGTCTTGAATCCATCAATAGCCTAGGTCTAGGTGTGTGGAGACACATATTGTACAACATGAAGAGGAAATTATAGTCCTAAAAAATCTTTCCAGTTTCACTGACTCACCCAATGATGCTCACTCACCTGCAATGGCTGATGCCCTTGTGTCAAAAGCCTCTCTCTTGTTTTACTTTGTAAAACAATGCGGTTCGCTCAATGGGCCTATTTGAAAGTTGATAACATGTTGCATATTTAGTACCTACAGGTAGATTAGTCTTCTATTTTCAGAAGGAACTATTTACTTTCCAATCTGTTTTCTCCCGGGATTGTATATGAAATATTGCGAAAGGCCTGTTTTGGCTGCATGCTTTTCACTGACAGATTTGCCTCACGTTTATCAGGGGAGCTGCACCCTTCCCGCGGCTAATATTCTATAAGGAAATAAATTATGAAGTGTAACGCTGGAGATATGTGAGTTGCAGGTTCATGTCTATCAGAGCAGAGAGAGGGAGAGAGATCATAGAAAGTGAATGTCATTCTAGTTTTGTGAGAGATACAGGCGCGCTTCTCTCTCTCACCACAGCAATGGCCACGTGTTGGTCTATAGGCTACACTGTTGCGGAAACCACAAACCAGCTCAACTCTAATAAATTCTTAGAATATCAGGCACGTTTTCACATTACATTAGGGGGCAGGAGAATTACAGGGGCAACCTGAATTAACTCCGACTGCTTTTATTCGAATGTTTACATTGCAAACAGTGAAAAAAAAAAAGTAATGCCAAGAGAGGTAACGGGTCTTGGCAAATGGGTTCCGGAACAAAACAGTCCAAAACTGAGAGGTGCCGAATCCTGTTCCGGCAGGATCCGGTGTGATGAGATAACTCTACCGGGTGGAATACGACCATACGAGCGCTTATTTCAGAGAGCGCTCCGTAAACCACGCCCAGCGGGCAGAGCGAGGCATGTTGGACTGGGACACGTTTTAAGACACGTTTTAATACGATTACTGTTTACAGTGGGTCCGCCATAGTTCTGTGTAGCCTAGTTATGCTAATATATTTGAGACCAGTGTATTGCAGTTAATTTCGTCTTTGACTTAATAAGTAAAATATATTTGAGTAGTAGGCTAAACAGGGAAACAACAACGATCAAGTCCCAGACAGTTCGCAATAGAACAGACCAGAGGGGGGCATTGTTTAGTACTTAAATGATTGGGGTTTGGAATGAGCTCGTTGACAAAACAGACCATTGAACGCCTTTTTACACGGAGATGTATTTGTCAAAGGTCCGCGGTGGGTTTGTGTAAACTCTGCGATTATATTGGAGAAAGGTTTATGGCAGTGAATGCCATCTATTAATGTACTGTTATCAGTGGCGGCTCCTGAAAAAATTCTCAGGAGGGGCAATTTTTCTGATGATTTAGGTGACCTACACACATTTAAAAAAAGATATGTCCAGCAACAACATGAAGACAGGGGCAGCATATAAGTCAATACCAGAAGCATTTATTGACTGATCTGGGGGAGATGGATTCCAGTTTCTGTGACAGATTATAAATAATCTCTGATGCCTTTGTTATATTAGCTTTTGGTTGAATGTACTGTCGTAGTAAATATATAATGTTATAGCTTGGTCTGACTAAAATCTTGTGCATGACCCATTTGTGTTGGGCCTTTGTATTCAATACAATGAACAAGAGTCCTATCTTGTCAGCCTTGTCAGCAGGTGGCTAAGGATAACACCCACGCCATAGGTCTCTCAGTTCTTCCAACTCACGAGTTCTTGCCCTGAGGACACACACCCACACACACACACACACACACACACACACACATCATCACTGATAAACACACACACACACACACACACACACACACATCATCACTGATAACAAACACACACACACACACACACACACACACACACTGATAACAAACACACACACACACACACACAAATCCTCTTCTCTTAGGCTGAACATCTGAAGACAGAGAACCCGACTCAGAGCCAATGCAACAGTGACACTAGCCTGGAGGTGACCTCGCCCAACTCATCAGGACCAATCAGAAGATCAGAACTACTAGATTCAACCTACTTCATTTTATTGTATAAAAATGTCAGCACACAATGTTTAGGGGCTCTTCTGATAAACTCCCTACGAGTTTGACGAACGGTCCCGTACACGCGATTCCAGATATCTTTACCTCTGAATAAACTGCCTTATATTATACAATTATCCACCTTGTCCAAAAGTCTCTACTTGTTCTCCGTTCTCCAGTAAACTTGTTTTATCAACAATAGTAAGGTTCAATGACACAGAAAGCAGTTCAATGTCGGGGTACAGAGTCGCTCTCTTACCAGGATCGCGGCCGGCTCCACCTCTCTGTCCGGGACTCTGTCATCCAGCCAAGTCTCCCAGCTGTATTGGGATTCCGCTGCCAGCAGCTTTTCATTATTTAGTCCGTTCGTAGCGGGTATGTACACGATCAACAAGATCAGTCCAAAACCGAAGATCAGTCCAAAGCAGAATGTTTGCAGAATGTTTGTAAACTAAGTCTACAAATTAAAAACATAAAATAACGCCACACTACAGGTCGCAACAGAGACGCTGCTAGCTGCCATTGTCTTAGTTACGTTCAACGTTACGTCACGTTATGACGGCGCGTAAGTGCAAGCCCACAGACACCCATAGAGAATGTATTGAAAGCTTTGAAATGTGAAAAAATAGATTTTACATGACAGGCTATGAGAGACTTCTGGGCGATTTTCAACCTGACTGAAATCGCCCAAAAAACGAAGCGGGCCATTTGAAGCACGACTTTAGCCTGATTTGACATTTAGTGGCTGGCAGATCAGACGTGAACACTGATAACTGCTGTTGCCGTGATATAATTGATTAGAAAAAAATCCCTTCCTTTTTCCCCGTTTGGCAGTGCGTCGCCCATATCGCCCTATTGAACAAGCCGTCCCTGACTGTTATAGTATTTCTAAGTAGCAGCCATATAACAGCCAGGGAAATTAATTGTACTCACGTTATGATAGAACATTCAGATTTTTCTTCCTTACTGTGGCGCTCTTTACCTTAAATATTAGGATTTCCTGATGATCACAAAACAAATACTTATTTTGATCAAATAGAGATATAATAAATGGTGTTTCCTTTGAAAAGATGGGTCTGGCCAGAATAGAACATTCCGTTTTCTGCCTGAGTGTGGCGCTGTTTACTGCAATTTTCTGGATTATTTTTGTGACCAGAACAAAACGTAAATATTTTACTCAACTAGAGATTTTAATAAGTGTTTCTTTAACCCTCCCGTTGTCCTAGGGTCAAAATGACCAGCCACTGTGTTGAACCAACTTTATTAAATTTTTATATTTTTGAGATCATTTGTGAGAATGAGGCAGTGAGACTTTAAAGAAAGTATCACTGCATCCTTCTCACAAATGATCCAAAAAATATAAAAATTAAATAAAGTTGGTTTAACACAGTGGCGGGTCATTTTGACCCTAGGACAACGGGAGGGTTAAAAAGATTGGCCTGGCTGACATGAAAAATACATAAAGGGAAAGGATCCACAGACACAGAGGCTAATTAGCTTTCTGCATATCTCTATATTTGCAATGCTGGCTGCCATGGTTATTATATCATACGATTATTATTCTTATGCTTAAAACATGCACATGTACAGAAAATATGAACATTCCACAGGTGTTAGCCATTCTTATAAAAAACTACAGGAGATCCCACTGAATCAGGAGAACTTCACCTTCAATATGGAATTCATGGTTGACTCAATGATGGCAAGTTCACCAGGCCCTGAGGCATCAAAGCAGCCCCAAACCATAATGCCACTGCCTCCATGCTTTACGGTTGGTATGAGGTTCTTCTGTTCAAAGGCAGTGTTTTGTTTCGCCAAACATGGCATCTGGCATTGCGGCCAAACAACTCCACCTTTGACTCATCTGTCCAGAGCACATTGTTCCAGTAGTTTCGGTTTACCCAGGTGTTGTCTGGCAAACGTCAGTCGTGTCTTGGATCTAATTTTTTGAGAGCAGAGGCTTCTTCCTTCCTGATCTCCCATGCAGTAGCGGTGCGTGGGGTTAACCCCCCCCACCCCCTCCCCAAAAAGCCATATTACAACCAATATGTTGTGATAATTGCGATGTTTGCTCTATAACCTGTTAATTCATATGCCTTGCGTCTGTGATATATAGGCCTAAAGGCAGAGTCAATAAGAAGACACAGTGGCAGAATAAATTCAACCACACCTTTGTTTTAGCACAAAACCGGATAGCAACCTCTGTCCAGTGAAGTCCACAAATAATATTGCATGTACAGTAACGGACAGTTACATGACCTACAGTATGGTCAAGCAAGTTAATGTTTCCGACATTTTCATTCCAGTAAACAACTATTGATTTAGAACCACAGAGAGTTACCGCAAGTCGCAAAGAAAACAGGAGCTGCCTCCACTATTCCAGCACCATTTTATCTTCAACATTTCAGCATCATCAAATCACCTCTGCTTAGTCTAATACAGTGACAATTAAAAGATACCAAAAAACAATTTAGTCCAATCAACGTAAGCTAAATAGTATGTGACTTTCCATGGTTCTGATTTCTGTGTGCGTGTGTTTGTGTGTGCGTGCGTGCGTGCAAGTAGAAAAACATTTTCACTCACCCTACTTGTAGAGAAACTCCAATGCCATCCTCCTCTCTTTCATGTTGACGAAACGGTCTATCAGTCTGTCATACACACTTTTATTTTTTGTTGTCCTAGGCTACCTGGCTAAAATGCTTGCTCGCTAGCCTATGTCGTAGAAATATTTGACTCAAAAGTAGTCAACTTAAAGATATTTCTCAAGAGACTGGAGCCTGTGAATCCAAAAATTAGACTTGTATTATCTAAAAACGAAAGCAGAGCAGTTCCATGGAACGGTTGTCTTCCTTTGGCTTAGAACTCCCTTTTATACACAAATGCATAATCATGTTACATAGCATATACAGTCACTCCCCTTAGGGCAAATTATTAACTCATTTTAGTGCCACTCTACCCTTATCTTTCAACGTCCAGATGTCACATGTGGTTTACTCCAAAAGGCCATGGGCGCTTTTCCATATGAGGCCTCTTCCCTAATCTCATTATATTGGTGGCAGACCCTTTCTTAAAAACAATACACATACATACATTAATGCATGTTTACACACTGTATTGGCTATATTCCGTATTTGAGCATGCATCTGGATTACAAAATGTCAATCATGTTTACTATATTTTACCTTTGCCTTAATGATACATAATTTATTACCATATAATCCCCCCTTTGGGACATTCCAACAATGTCCCAATAATACAAAGATTAATTTCAAAAGGAATGTAAGCCTGTGCATTTACTTATTCTTAGCCTTGCCATATGTGGTTACTTTTTATATACATATATTTAAACCAATATACATTCCTCATTGTTTGACCCATCCTGATGAGAACCCAGAGCCCAGTCAGGTATTGGATACAAGTCTGGAAGGTTTTCCTCTAAATTAACCTCCAAATTGTTCTATTGAGCTTTGTAACCATTGCTCCCCTTTTTGTTTTGTTGTAGCATTTCCAATATACGTGGTAGTATCCTAACACATCAAAATATTGAATAAATAAATGCAACTTTGTTTTAACCATAACATCTAGAACATGTTAAGAATAGGTGTAACATATTTAGTTTACATAACCTTTTTTACCCATATCACAATTATTATAACAATCAAAAGAATCAATATCAATATCTAATCCATTAATTGCAATGTAAACATCATTAGTTATTAACATATTAATAACTTATTCAAATCAATCAGTCACCTTATAATTCATAGTCATTATCAGATTAATTACCCAAAACAAATTTAGAATGACAATTCTTAGTTATTCACTTTGGTTCCATCATTCAAAGTTAAATCTCTCACCTTGGCACATATTGACACTGGCAAAATGTATATTTATACTATCATAATTCTAGCATTAACTTCCTCATAACAAGAATTACAACAGATCAGTATCTTAATGCATTCCTAGTCTAAATTACTATAAATTTAGCAGTGTATAATACCTCCTTAATCAACATACTACCTTAACTAACACTCCCTTACTCTACCAGCACTCAATCTTCTGGCGTCTTCATTATGTTCTTCAGATAGCTTCATAGTTAATCTTGGATTGCCCATGGCAATGTCACACCTGAGCCGCCCCACCTCCACCATCATTCTGTTTTGTCCATTTGCAAACCAGTATACCCAAACTACGAAGAACGTTGCATTGGCATAGACCTCTCTCTTCCTGCTCACTCCACATGGACTCCTGTCACATTCTTGAGAGAAAAGGCACAAAAGAGAAGGCAATTGATTGCTTTGATTTTATGCTGGATTCAGGTCTCCTTGCAGAGGTGGTGTCGGACAGGAACGTCTTCAACGCCTTTGTTGTTCCTCTTCAGCCGGGTAGAGGGTTTTTGGTTTTTATTGAGGTTCACACCGCTCTGGACCTAATTATTTCTACTATGCATTATGACACCATCCGTAATAACATCTTGAATATCTGGAATCTCTCGGTGGTCTGGAATCTCTCGGCGGTCTGGAAGGTCTTGGAAGTCTCGGTGGTCTCCTAGTCATCAGTTCCCTCACTCTGGTACAATGGTTTAGATGATACCCGATCACGCTCCCCTCTATCCGTACCACTGTTGGTGTAACCTGGACGACGATGTATGGTCACTTTTAGCTGTTAACCTTCTCCCATCACTAGGGTCTCCGGATCAGCCAGAGTCCCTCTCAATCTATCGACATCGGTCTGCGAAGAGTGTCCTTCTTTCAGCCTACCCATCAGGGGCGGTGTGTTCAATAGGGCGATATGGGCGACGCACTGCCAAACGGGAAAAGGAAGGGATTTTTTTTCTAATCAATTATATCACGGCAACAGTAGTTATCAGTGTTGTAATCTAGACGTCTGGTCTGATCTGCCACTAAATGTCCAATCAGGCTAAAGTCGTGCTTCAAATGCCCCCTTTTGGGGCGATTTCAGTCAGGTTGAAAATCGCCCAGAAGTCTGTCATAGACTCCCATGTAAAATCTATTTTTTTCAAATATCAGAGCTTTCAATACAATCTCTATGGGTTTCTGAGGGCTTGCACTACGCGCTTTCGTCATACGTAACGTAACCATGAACGTAACTAAGAAAAGAGCGGGTAGCAGCGTCAATCAATTCACGTACTACTGGTAAGATTGCTATAGCGTTCAGTGCAACTCGATTGTCTCTTTGAAATAAGTTACTTTTTGTCGGGCGAACAAATCAAGATAAATTCAACGGAAACAATTAGGACCTCCCAGACCAAATTTAATAATTCAACAGGTTTCTACTAAAGGAAAGTCCTACACCGAGGATTTTCCAAAAATTAGTACGAACGAAAAACCTGGCTAGCAGGCTGCGATGTAGCTAATGCAGTCTTCTGCTACCCCCTGCTTACTCTTTCACCCTGAAGGCGGCACTGCAGACAGCACCGCTTGGACAGCGACTGGTGTGTAACGGACATGCACCATCTTTCAGGAAAGATTAAGAAACATGAGCTGTCAAAGACCCACATGGATAGCTGTTTGAGATGGTCTGCTTTGGGGAGTGAACATTGCCACTCAACTGGATGAGGGGATACAGGCTAGCTGTCCGCCGCCACAACGATGAGGTTAGTGTTGATAATCACAAGTTTACTGGAGAACTGAGACCAAGTAGAGACTTTGGACAGGGTGGATATGGTATAATAAAGGCAGTTTATTCAGAGGTAAAGATATCTGGAATCGCGTGCACGGACCCGTTCGATATCTGAAGACAATGTTTCATTGTGTGCAGACATTTTATGCAATAAATGAAGTAGGTTGAATCTAGTAGTTCTGATCTTCTGATTGGTCCTGATGAGTTGGGCGAGGTCACCTCCAGGCTAGTGTCACTGTTGCATTGGCTCTGAGTCGGGTTCTCTGTCTTCAAATGTTCAGCCTAAGAGGGGATTTTTGTGTGTGTGTGTGTGTGTGTGTGTGTGTGTGTTTTAACAGTGATGATGTGTGTGTGTGTGTGTGTGTGTGTGTGTGTGTGTGTGTGTGTGTGTTTAACAGTGATGATGTGTGTGTGTGTGTGTGCTGTGTGTGTGTGTGTGTGTGTGTCCTCAGAGCAAGAACTCGTGAGTTGGAAGAACTGAGAGGCCTATGGCGTGGGTGTTGTCCTTGGCCACCTGCTGACAAGGCTGACAAGATAGGACCCTTTTGTCCATTGTTATTGGATAGGAACAGAACTTATAACCAGCTCCTGACCTAAATAGATCTTAGCACAACATTTTACTCAACATATCATATTCCATATTCACTATAACAAATATATTTACTACGACATTAGCAAGAACCGCCACATCCTCAGCCGGCTAATCCAGTGTGTGAAGTTTTGCGGAGTGTTTGAGTTAGCTTTGCGAGGCAAAGATGAAACTGAGGGCTCCACCAACCCTGGTAAGCCAACACTTTTGAGATCAGTCAATAAATGCTTCTGGTATTGACTTATATGCTGCCCCTGTCTTCATGTTGTTGCTGGACATATATTTTTTAAAATGTGTGTAGGTCACCTAAATCATCAGAAAAATTGCCCCCCCTGAGAATTTTTTCAGGAGCCGCCACTGCTACCCATAGGGATGCTCGGAGTTACTGCTGCAAAGACACAAGCACAGACAAAAGACAACAATGCTACCCAATGGCTGAGGTTGGAACACTCCTATAGTGGGAAACATGGATCTAAGTATCTGTCTCCACCACTTTTACCATCATTAAGGTAGCCAACAACACCTGGTACAGGCCCCTCCACATAGGGTCTTTCCAGCTCTTTCTTCTGTAGTCTTTTGCCATCACATAGTCTCCAGGGCACAGAAAATACTCAGATTCTCCTACTCAGTTGGGCAGAGTTATCTTCACCCATGAAAATAAAATCTTAAGAACAATGTTAGGTTAGGTGAGACACAGTATGCTACTTATGGCCTCTCATCCGTCAAGAGAAGCCTTGAAATTATGAAGCACACCTGCTTCCAGCTTGTTGTAGTCCACTTATCTCATAGACAGACCCCCTCTACACCATGCCTCCTATCACAAAAACAAAAAAGATTTAACCTAACCCATAACACATTATTACTACTGCTCATATCCTTAATACACCTTGCATATTTCCCCACAAAACCATTATAAAACAGTAAAACCTCTGTAAGCCCAACTTCCCCCCTTGGACACATGCATCACATCGTGATTCATGTGTTCAAAAAACACAACAACAACAATATTGCCTATCAAACCAAAAATAATAACTAACCTTAAAATGACAACCCTTGAGCATATCTTTACTTAACTGTATCCCATAACACTATTTAAGGAATACCTCTCCTTCAGGACTAACTCTCTCACTTCATCCTTGTCCTGTTTGGACTAATATATATATATAGGATTTTTTCCAAATTATAAACTTCTTCACAATTATCCTTATTATATCTAACCCCCTAATTCAGCATGCCTCTAGAATTTATAGTGCGGGTGATCAGGTCACACTATAAAGCCAGGACAGAATTCAGAGGTCATTGAAATCATTCAATGAATTGTTTCATCCAATAGTATACTACTCTTAACAACCATCAAGACATTTAATAAATGTTGTATCCCGAGTGTACAGTAAGTCCTTAGTACAGCTATTTTCAAAATAAATCACACATATTTACTTATCCCACAGTAAATAAAACCCAAATTACATGTGTATGCCCCTTTAAGATATTTCACTTCCATCCCGTCAAAAAACCCAAAATAGAAATAAAAATCCTATACAGCTAACATTTCATACTAAGTAGTTTGTTTGTGGTTATTCGAACACCATATAGTAAAACAATAAACAAACAAAAAATGGCCAGGCCTTATTTATTTTGGTAGCTCCCTATGACAACCTAAAAATAAAACTACTTAATTTTACTAACTAGTTCCACCCTAGCCTACAGACTTTTTTAACATCCCAATGAGATATAAAAAAATCCCCATGTTCCTGGAAGATAAAGTATACATGTCATGAACATATAATCAACAATCCAAAGATAGTAATTACACACAAAACATCATACATATATCCCCAGTCCTATCTCATCAACAATCATTCGTATCAATCTCACTCCTTTTTAGTAATTTAAACATCGCAAACTGTTGCATTGATGTTTTTTAAAATATAAACCTATTGTTTCATAATCCAAAACCCATAAAAAGATGTCTACTTAATCCATCAGGCCAACAGCAACAACTATCTCCCATCGTTCAACATACTATAAACAAATTATCGTTATCTGAAGTAATGAACCATCATCATAACTCACCGCTGTTTAACCAAACTATATAATGTCATAATTTACATTTTACATTTACATTTACGTCATTTAGCAGACGCTCTTATCCAGAACGACTTAAAAATAGGTGCATTCACCTTATAAGGTAAGGTGCTGACTTCGTCGGGAGAGGTTGTGTTTTTCTCTAGCAGGAGGTAAGCTTGGCTTCTCATATGGTGTTGAGTAAATCTTAAACCATGTATTTAGATCGTAGGTAGATAGTTTATTTAGGTAGTTATTTTAGGTTTCCGTAGGCAATTATTGTAGGAAAAGTATTGTTTACGTATTGTTTAAGTATTGTTACGAGCGGAGCCCGACGAAGCACGAGGCTAGCTAGCTGGCGGGTAGCTACTGGTAACGTTTATTGGTTATTATCTGTTTAGTGCAATGGTGGAGAGTGGTTTCCAATGTTGATGTGCTAGCTAATGTGCTAGCTAGCTAGCCAACATTTAATTTTTTTGCTGCGTTATGAAAGGAACTTGACACGGACATGAATGATCTGTTTTGTGTGTTAACACACTCTTGGTATGCTAGCTAGCTAGCGGGTAGCTACTGGTAACGTTTATTGGTAATTATCTGTTTAGTGCAACGGTGGAGAGTTGTTTCCAATGTTAATGTGCTAGCTAACCAACGCTTAATTTTTGCTGCGTTACGAAAGAAACTGACACGGACATGAATTATCTGTTTAGTGTGTTAACACACTCTTGGTGGTTTGTTGTAACCAAGTATTGGTGCTAAACTGTGTGTTATTGGATGCTAGCATGCTAGTTAGCTATGGCGTCATAGCTAGGCATCGTGGGCTGTTGTGGTTAGTTACTGTGGGTTGGCATTGTTGTTCGGCGGTGCCGGGGGTAGCACGAAGCTAGCTAGCTAGCCGTTCTTCAAACAAGGTCAACACAGTGGCCATTGCTAGCTAGCCAACAGACACGGACACGAATTATCTGCTTAGTGTGTTAACACACTATTGGTGGTTTGTTGTGACCAAGTGTTGGCGCTAAACTGTGTGTTTGCGTATTGTTTAAGTATTGTTACGGCGGAGCCCGACGAAGCACGAGGCTAGCTAGCTAGCGGGTAGCTACAGGTAACGTTTATTGGTTATTATCTGTTTAGTGCAATGGTTTAGTGCAATGGTGCAATGGTAAACGTGTTTTTGGATGCAAGTGTTGGTGCTAAACTGTGTGTTTTTGGATGCTAGCATGCTAGTTAGCTATGGTGTCATAGTTAGCTAGCTGAATAAAGTGGGTTGAGTCTATTCCTTTAAACATTGAACCGCTGTGGTTCACAACAATTCTGATTTCTAAAGGTGGAAGTTGGTAGAGTTTTTGTTCGGGTGGTTCAGTGAAACAATTATAGTTGTTAGAAGTAGAAGTTCTTGGTGAGGGAGGCCCTGCTCTCTACTGTCCCAGATGTTTAGTTCATTTCATTCCGATCTCCTCTGCATTATTGTAGCCATTTGCTACAGCCTGTCAACTATGCCTCTGCCTATCCCTGTTCTCTCCTCTCTGCACAGGCTACACAAACGCCCCACACCGCGTGGCTGCTGCCTCTCTAACCTGGTGGTCCCTGCACGCACCCCACACCTGGAGTTCCAGGTCTCAGGCAGCCTCTGGAACTGCCGTTCTGCTGCCAACAAAGCTGACTTCATCCCAGCCTATGCTAATCTCCAGTCCCTCGACTTCCTGGCGCTGACGGAAACATGGATTACCACTGAAAACACTGCTACTCCTACTGCTCTCTCCTCGTCTGACCATGTGTTCTCGCATACCCCGAGAGCATCTGGTCAGAGGGGTGGTGCACAGGAATCCTCATCTCTCCCAAGTGGACATTCTCAATTTTTCCCCTAACCCATCTGTCTATCTCCTCATTTGAATTCCATGCTGTCACAGTCACTAGCCCATTTAAGCTTAATATCCTTGTCATCTATCGCCTCCAGGTTCCCTTGGAGAGTTCATCAATGAGCTTGACGCCTTGATAAGTTCCTTTCCTGAGGATGGCTCACCGCTCACAGTTTTGGGGGATTTCAACCTCCCTATGTCCACATTTGACTCATTTCTCTCTGCCTCCTTCTTTCCCACTTCTCTCCTCTTTTGACCTCACCCTCTCACCGTCCCCCCTACTCACAAGGCAGGCAATACGCTTGACCTCATCTTTACTAGATGCTGCTCTTCTACTAATCTCACTGCAACTCCCCTCCATGTCTCCGACCACTACTTTGTTTCCTTTTCTCTCTCGCTCTCCTCCCACACTACTCACTCTGCCCCTACACAGATGGTAATGCGCCGCCGCAACCTTCGCTCTCTCTCTCCCACTACTCTCTCCTCTTCCATCCTATCATCTCTTCCCTCTGCTCAATCCTTCTCCCTCCAATCTCCTGATTCTGCCTCCTCAACCCTCCTCTCCTCCCTTTCTGCATCCTTTGACTCTCTGTGTCCCCTATCCTCCCGGCCGGCTCGGTCCTCCCCTCCAGCTCCGTGGCTTCGACGACTCATTGCGAGCTCACAGAACAGAGCTCCGGGCAGCGGAGCGGAAATGGAAGAAAACTAAACTCCCTGCCGACCTGGCATCTTTTCACTCCCTCCTCTCTACATTTTCTTCATCTGTTTCTGCTGCTAAGGCCACTTTCTACCACTCTAAATTCCAAGCATCTGCCTCTAACCCTAGGAAGCTCTTTGCCACATTCTCCTCCCTCCTGAATCCTCCCCCCCCCCCCCTCCTCTCTCTCTGTGGATGACTTCGTCAACCACTTTGAAAAGAAGGTTGACGACATCCGATCCTCGTTTGTTAAGTCTAATGACACTGCTGGTCCTACTCACACTGCCCTACCCTATGCTTTGACTTCTTTCTCCCCTCTCTCTCCAGATAAAATCCTGCGACTTGTGACTGCAGGCCGCCCGAACAACCTGCCCGCTTGACCCCATCCCCTCCTCTCTTCTCCAGACCATCTCTGGTGACCTTCTCCCCTACCTCACCTCGCTGATCAACTCATCCTTGACCGCTGGCCATGTCCCTTCCGTCTTCAAGAGAGCGAGAGTTGCTCCCCTTCTCAAGAAACCAACACTCGATCCCACTGATGTCAACAACTACAGACCAGTATCCCTTCTTTCTTTTCTTTCCAAAACTATTGAGCGTGCCATCTTTAGCCAACTCTCTTGCTATCTCTCTCAGAATGACCTTCTTGATCCAAAATAGTCAGGTTTCAGGACTGGTCATTCAACTGAGACTGCTCTTCTCTGTGTCACGGAGGCTCTCCGCACTGCTAAAGCTAACTCTCTCTCCTCTGCTCTTGTCCTTCTAGACCTGTCTGCTGCCTTTGATACTGTGAACCATCAGATCCTCCCTCTCCACCCTCTCCGAGCTGGGCATCTCCCGGCGCGGCTCACTCCTGGATTGCGTCCTACCTGACCGGTCGCTCCTACCAAGTGGCGTGGCGAGAAGCTGTCTCCGCACCACGTGCTCTCACCACTGGTGTCCCCAGGGCTCAGTTCTAGGCCCTCTCCTTTTCTCCCTATACACCAAGTCACTTGGCTCTGTCATATCCTCACATGGCCTCTCCTATCATTGCTACGCTGACGATACACAACTAATCTTCTCCTTTCCCCCTTCTGATAACCAGGTGGCGAATCGCATCTCTGCATGTCTGGCAGACATATCAGTATGGATGACGGATCACCACCTCAAGCTGAACCCTGGCAAGACGGAGCTGCTCTTCCTCCCGGGGAAGGACTGCCCGTTCCATGATCTCGCCATCACGGTTGACAACTCCGCTGTGTCCTCCTCCCAGAGTGCGAAGAGCCTAGGCGTGACCCTGGACAACACCCTGTCGTTCTCCGCCAACATCAAGGCGGTGACCCGCTCCTGCAGGTTCATGCTCTACAACATTCGAGAGTACGACCCTGCCTTACACAGGAAGCGGCACAGGTCCTAATCCAGGCACTTGTCATCTCCCGTCTGGACTACTGCAACTCGCTGTTGGCTGGCCTCCCTGCCTGTGCCATTAAACCCCTACAACTCATCCAGAATGCCGCAGCCCGTCTGGTGTTCAACCTTCCCAAGTTCTCTCACGTCACCCCCCTCCCTCCGCACACTCCACTGGCTTCCAGTTGAAGCTCGCATCCGCTACAAGACCATGGTGCTTGCCTATGGAGCAGTGAGGGGAACGGCACCTCTGTACCTTCGGGCTCTGATCAGTCCCTACACCCAAACGAGGGCACTGCGTTCATCCACCTCTGGCCTGCTGGCTCCCTTCCTCAGCGGAAGCATAGTTCCCGCTCAGCCCAGTCAAAACTGTTCGCTGCTCTGGCACCCCAATGGTGGAACAAGCTCCCTCACGACGCCAGGACAGCGGAGTCACTCACCACCTTCCGGAGACATTTGAAACCCCACCTCTTTAAGGAATAGGGGGGGTTGGAGTAAAGGGGGGGTAGAAGGATTACTTTATCCTATCCCAGGTATTGATCAATTATCAAATATCGTTCCTTATTCAACTATCGAGACATGTTCTTCATTAGTAAATCGTCTCCACAAAGCAATACTACCTAATAACATATTCTCATTCTCCTAAATACAAATAATTACTTCTATTAAACAATCCCATTCAACATCAAGTCAACCTGTCTCATCACTGTTAAGTTGCGTCAATTCAAATCTGGTATTAGGAACAAAAGAGGTCAATACACGTCTTCTAAAATAGACTAGTATTTTAATTAATGCAAACCACTTCAATGGTAAATATGATGTTCGTATATACGGGTCCACTGAAATACCACGCAGGGCATTCAGAGAACTAATCCATTGTTACAGGTTCTTCTTCAAATACTCTGACAGAGATAGTTCCCACCTCTCTGCTGGCCAATCAGAGTAGAGACTGAGCATGGTTTAGACTTACTCAGCCAATCCGTTGGCGCACAGGCTGGTCCCAGGCCCTTGGCGCTCCACTGTTGCCAGGTGTCTAGTTGTTTTGCAACTTATCCAGAAAGTCAGCACTTTTGCAGTACACGTCCTTGGACGGTTCACAGATCACAATAGACAGTGTGTATGTGTCTGTGAGAAATACAAGTCTGTCTCACCCTACTCCCTAACATTCCTCACATGAATCACAGCTTGTTATGTGAAACAATTTATATCAGTACAGTACAAACCTTTTATGCTTATCATTAATGCATTCTTTCTAAGCTAGGTATCACATCCAGTTATGAGAAAATAAATCCCCACAATCCCCCTTTTCACACCCACCGGGTGTGAACCCAAAATAAGAAAACACAGGGTGTAACTCATTAAAACACAATACAAACAAAAATAATCACACTTTTATTAATAGGCAATAATGATAATAAAAAGGCCTTTAGTCCTTCCATCTACACCCAACTTGTAAACGGTTGGCTAACAGCCACCCAGGAACTTCAAACGTTCACATAAGGAAAGACAAACATTCACAATGGTTAACTTGATTAATAAAGCATAAAACACAGGATTAATAGAACACAAAACACAAGATTATTAAAACATAAAACACAAACAGGGAAGTAAATTTTGGCCCCCTTTAGACAACCTCTAGTGTGTCACTCCACCAAGCCTGGTAGGTCATATCCTTCATTCCTTAGGTCGGAGTCCGGGATTGGGCCGTATCTCACCATCTGTTGGGAAACCGCCTTCTCCATCTCCTTTTCTCACCAACCCTCAGACACAGGGAATAAGACAACATCCACAAAGAACAAGTATACCCATAGAAGCTATAACTTCACCCAGAATAGTTACAACAATAGTTTTCCATTTACCAAATATGTTATCAAACCAACCGTTGAGGGAGCTATCAATACCAGAGTTCTCAGCCAGTTCGTTTGCCAGCGTGGTGAGTCCCTGAAGCGCTTTGGTCACGGACCCGTCCGGTGCTGTATTGTTTGGGGATGAAAGTGCAGCACATAGATCCAAACAGAACACAAACTCCGCCCCGCTCAGCCAAAAGCATATCTAAAGCTATTCTATTCTGCCATGCATTAAGCTAGTTGCCGCTGTCTGCTCAGCTAATCCCTTTATTGCATCACGAGTGTGGTTTATAAATCTTTGCTGGTTATAGTAAATATAATTTATCCAATCTACGTTTGTATTAATTGTTGACCACCAGAAAAGACTTGATTCAAACCCAGCTGTGATCTAATTCCTAGCTTGAATTGTTCTGGAACCCCTCGAGGTACTCCTATCCCATCAATATATATATCCTTTCATCAAAGGATCCCGGGAGGAGGTCCCACTTTCTACGTGACAACTCACCAGTCTCTGACACGTTTGATTGTTTGCGTATGTAGGTGAGTTCACAATCTGTTATCACCACACAACCATCAGATGTCAGCACGGGCCTGGTTTTGGATCCTAAAATCCTCTGGCTGCAACAAAGAGGAGAGATTAGTCATGGTCTCTTTAGTTGTGACATTCTCTGTGTGGGAGCAGGAGCTAAGATGTCCTACCCTGTTTCCTATCTTATTAGTCCTAGAAAAACAATAATAAGAATCCCCTGACACTTCAAACGAAGGCAACCTAGGTCGGGGTGACTTTGTTATCGGGGGATACAGATAGTGCAAGTTACCAAAAGACTCCTTCACCACATTCCCAGGTGGTTTGAACAATTTAATCATGGAGGATAAACCTGACAGAGAGTTAAAGCCTGTCAAGGGGAACGGAGTAGTTGTTAACCTTGGTTTGGCTGTCCCACAGGCATAACAGTCCTCTTTAGACATAGTTCTTGCCGTATACTGAATCCATTCCAACCACAGGTTAAAATCTATTTACCCCGTCTCCACCTGTACTATAGTTTGCATTATCTTCACCACAGCCCCGGTCTCACTACCTCCCTCAGAGAGGTTTACTCTATAGGATGCCCCAGTTGAAGAGGATATCTCACTTGTTCAGGTCTGTAACCTGTTTTAGCGTAATTCAGACTTTCAGACAGTTTCTGGTAATTCCCTACTTTCACAATACTACACCTGTCCTTAAACTGTGTATGGAGATTGACATATCCCCCCCCCCGCTTGGTATGAGCAACTACATAGTCCCAGGATGTACATGGTGACATACATATGGTGATGTCCTTCCCTACAGTCCCTAGTACTTCCCCTTTCCTTACGTCTAGCTGTCTCCTATGCCTTCGTAGACTGTGCTCAGGTATTATTTTATCAACTTGTGTTAGGTTAACTACTACTTCTGGTTGATCAGGAGGGTTTGAGTGTGATAGGAATATGGCCCCCACAATCAGACAGCTACCTACCGTCAGGAGACCTGTGAATCCCCACCCTTGCCCTGAGAACATGTCAGACGCCAGAGGCCAACCCATTGCTTTACCTTCTATCGAACTCACACAGGGATGATCAGACAGGGTAAGGGGAATCTTCGTTAAGAGCCAACCCCGAGCCCTAGTGGTGATCGGTTCTTTCTCCTAACTCTGTGTTTGTTCATCAGGTGTAGCTGGGTTTACCTTTTTGCAGTGTGTGACATGCACCCAGATGGATCTCTCAGCTATTCTGCTGGCAAAGGCAGTGACCAATAGGACTTGGTAGGGCCCTTCCCACCAGGCCTGCTTCCAGTTTTTCTTCTTTAGGGACTGGATGCTCACCTTCTCCTTTAGTTCACCTGTGGGGCACAAAACCTCTGACATACGGGTGTGGTTAATAAACTATCTTCACACATACATGTATTTTGTCCTCTCCTTCGTATATATTTATTATTTAATCCTACCATCTCCTACCATACCATCCCCCTTTTGACACATGATTTGCCCATGTGTCAATATTACCACCTACCTAAACAATCACTTAGGTAATATTGGTAATTCATTATCCAATTGCCATCCCTCCACTCTCTCTTCTGTTATTTTATGGTTCAAATCATATATATTATTACCAAATTATAATCATCTTCACACTTTTCACAGTATTATAAATTACCCTCAACTTAGTTTATTTTACTATCTTAAAGTCCTCTTTTCATGCCTTTAGAATTTACTAGTGTGGATGATTAATTAACACCAGAAAATTAAAACAGAGTTCAGAGGACATTGAAATTATTCAACAAACTGTTCCATCCCATAGTATACTAAATATTACCATTTTTCTAAATATTTCATAAATGTTACTTATCCCAAGTGTTCATTAAGTCCTCATGACATTCATTCTCATAAGAAATCATATAAAAATACCCCAAACTCAGCCCAAACCTAAAAAACTCCATAAAATTCACTGTGTGTGCTCCTCTAAGACCTATCACCCTTGACCTACTGAAAAACAAACAAAATTGAAACAACAAGGCTTTATAAACATCATACTAGGTGTGTTGTTTTTTTGTTTGAAAAACCCAATTTGAAAAACAACAACCACAAATAGCCAGGCCTCACTTAATTTGGTATCTCACTTTTATGACCTAAATACTGCCTAACTTCACTACTGCTCCCCCTAGCCCTGGGCAACATTCCAATGAGATGAGCTAATCTCTTTCTCCTGGTTATAATCTAAAGATGGTAGTACACACAAAACATGATACAGATATCCCCAGTCATAACCCATCAATAATTGTTTGTATCAATCTAATCCCTCATAACTAATCCATAAAACCACTCAAAATTCCTCGAGTATACAATGATTATTTAATTGATTACCCTAACTCTGCTACATGTGATCTCATCTCAAATGATCCATTATCAATTATTTGATCAACCCCCTAGGAAAATCTGTCCCCCCTTCTATTGTTCCTGTCCCCCTTTCTTCTTCTTTCCCTAAATGAGATTTAATCCCTTGCCTTTCCTCTACTATCCTGCTATCATTACTGGATCAATGATAATAACTGTAATAACTATTAATAATAATTGTAATAACTATTACACATTATATTGTGCCCTTTTTCTGATAATGTTATAATTGTAGCCTATTCCATCACTTTAGTTAAAAATATAAGTTTGTTTATGTAACAAATCCAGAACCCACCACAGGCTGGCGCTATTCCCCCAGCACAACAGCCAATGCCACTTGCATCCCCGTAACGAAAATAAATTATCGTTCTAAAATTTACCAACTATTTGTATTTTCCCGCTAACCCATTTCAGTTCGCTATTCAATTTCTTTAACTGTTCTCTCTGATTAGGCCCTAATTAATAAAACAAATACTTGCTATCGTTGATAAGCATACATTTAATGATATTCCTAACATTTGAACTATCTCTCACCCCTCCCCTTGCTCCTTTTTATCCAACGGGGAAGGGGCGGGGACCTAGTAACATATTTTCATAGACCTTTCTAGAATACTTCTACTTAAGCTATCTAATTCAACCTTTCACATTTCCCAATCCACATAGTAATCTAGGTCTATAGCCCCAATGCGAAAGCTTTACCTACTGTCCCTACCTGTGTTTGAACCAGGGACCCTCTACATACATCGCAAGTCACCCCACACATTCCGCAATGCTTTCAAAGTGCGCCAAACAACAACTTCCAAGTCGCACAACCAGTCACGTCATCACTCCCCGTCTAGCCAGCCCTCATCTCAAAAACCCTAGTAGCAAAAATAAAACACACTCTAACAGCGTTCTGCATTTACCTCTATCATCGGGTTTAAAAACGAACGTAACAACATTAACCATCCTCTATAGCTGTAGTAACGTCTTGTTTGGTGTCCATAATACTATAATAATACATAATCGAATTCCCCTCATACATACAGATTTCACCTTATGCCATTGAAATGCCAAATAAACCATAATAGTTCAATGGAGCCCCCTATTGGCTTTCCACTATTTATACATTACTTCCATACTCACATTAGTTATGGTCCAATTACCCATTAAACCTTATCACATGATCAAACAATGGCACAACCTTAAACTCATATGGGGCGGCAGGCAGTTTAGTGACCAATTGCGCCGCGCCAACAACCGAGAGGTCGCCGGTTCCAATCCCCGAGCCGACCAGGTGAAACATCTGCCGATGTGCCCTCGAGCAAGGCACTCAACCCCAATTGCTCCTGCAAGTCGCTCTGGACAAGAGTGTCTGCCAAATTACCAAAAATGCAAATGTAAATATTCTCTACTTTCTCACCCATGATGTACGTCTACATTCAGGTGAGCAAGTTTATAAGTGTATATATCGTCAGAAACCCACAGGCACCTCTCAAACAATCGCACCGTGGTGTTCCAATTTGTAAGTCGCTCTGGATAAGAGCGTCTGCTAAATGACGTAAATGTAATGTAAATGTTCCCAGCCAACTACCAATCGACACAAATCACCCCCCTTTTCTCTCCTGACTCTTCAAAAGCCACACTCTCGCTGTCTCTAGCCCCTCCCCTCCTGTGTCCAGTCGGAACAGGATTTGTCTGCCTTTCGTTTTAGCGTTTCCAATATTCTGCCGTTATTTAAAGTACGTTTAGTCTATTTATCTAAATCAAATCTAATTAGTTAGAGTCGGTGCATATTTATATTTCAACGATAAACCAAATTATTTCGGTCTAATTATTTAACCAGTATTTTGCAGGGTCAAACATCAAACGTTAAATCAAATAATAAACCAAATAGCCTCAACCCAAGCAACTAAAACCAGTATTGTGCTATGTTGAACATCAAACATTAAATCAAATAATAAACCGAATTTCTTCGACACAACTATTCAAAACCAGTATTATGCTATGTTTGAGTTTGAGTTTGAGTTTATTTATTTTTACAGGGACAGTGCACATTAATCAACGTTTCAGTAAAAGTGCCGGTTTTAGCCAGCCGGCTAATTTTCAACCGCAGTCCCTGGGCAGGTTATTAAAAACAATTACAATATAGACAATAACAACATAGAACAAGACATAGCATACAGACATAGCAACATAGGACAAACAAGACGTAGCATACAGACCGAGCAACATAGAACAAAAAGCAGCAAAACAAAAATTCACAAAAGCAACAAAGTGTTTCCACACCTCACAAGTTACAGACAACAGACATGGAAGCGGCAACACACAGCTAGGGACCATGTTCACAAATCTGATTGACCTTTAGCCATGTCTTCAAGCATTTTGTGAAAGTGTGATATGTGGTGCAGTTGTGTGTGTCTGATGGCAGTGTATTCCAGACATGGGAAGCTCTCACAGAAAAAAGCAGATTTACTAAAGGTGCTTTTCCTTAGGGGAACTACACAGTCACCTCTCATGGCAGACCTTGTGGATCTGCTGCCATATGTTTGAGTTTTCTGTTTAACAAAAATACTGAGTGGAGGGGGGAGCCAAGCCATTTAGGATCTTGAATACAAGACATGCATCAGTGTATTACACAAGATTTTCCCAACTCAGGAGCTCATGCTTTCTAAGGATGTGACAGTGATGATGGCTATTGGGCTTCCTATCAAGCACTTTGAGAGCCTGTTTGTAGACAGACTGAATAGGTCTTACTGTTGTACAGCAAGCTTGGGCCCAACTAGTCAAGCAGTATGTTAAGTGGGGGAGTATCATAGATTTGAAGTACAGTTTTGCTACCTCTGTAGTCAAACAATTTCGTATAAATCGGAAATTAGCTAGGTTGAATTTGGTTATTTGAATTACCTTTTTCACATGCTTTTAAAAGAGAGGTTGGAATCAAGTATGATGCCAAGGTACTTAAAATCAGATACCCCTGGAGCTTCTCCCCCTGACACATAGACTTCTGGCTCAGTAGCATCTGTTGCCCTCTTTGTGAAGAACATGCAAACAGTTTTTTTCACATTGAGATGCAAACACGAGTCACTGAGCCATTTTGTAACCTGGACCATTACAGTAGTGAGTTCTTGTGCAGCTTGTTGTTTGCTCTTTGCATGCACATATATCACTGTATCATCTGCATACATTTGAACTTCAGACCCAGTACAGACAGAAGGCAGATCATTAATGTACAGGCTGAACAGGAGGGGCCCCAGTATTGACCCTTGGGGCACACCCACATCATAGCTAAGAGTGGGCGACAGCTCATTGCTCACTCTGACACACTGAGTTCTGCCTTCAAGGTATGATTTCATCCATCTCAAGGCATCGGGGGAAAAGTTGAACTTGGACAATTTTGTGATGAGAATCTCATGGTTAACAGTATCAAAAGCCTTCCTTAGGTCCAGAAACACAGCCCCAACAACGCCCCCTTTGTCCATCTTGGACTTCACATTTTCCAGAAAAAAGCAGTTGGCCATTTCTGTGGAGTGTTTCGCTCTGAAGCCAAACTGCATGGAATGTAATGTGAAGGGGCTGTTGTTGAGGTGGGCAATCAGTTGTTCTGCTACACACTTTTCAACAACCTTTGACACCACAGGTAGTATACTAATGGGCCTGTAGTTACTCACGTCAGCAGGGTCGCCAGATTTAAAGATGGCCGTTATTATGGCCGACTTCCATACCCTTGGAAACACCCGAGACCAATAGATGTGTTGGTGACCTTAGTAATGGGGCCAATGAGTGACTCTTTGTAGTTTTTAAGAAAGGTAGAGTCCATCCCAAACACATCTTTGGCTTTAGAGTTCTTTAGTGAGCTAATCACCTTGTCTACCTTTGACTCAGAAACCTCCCCTTATGATGAAGACAGGTTGAGCATCATTTACTAGCACTGAGCCCAAGAAACCAGTGGAGGGGTTCTGTGTCAGTACCCTGACAGAGTCAATAAAGTAGGAATTGAAGGCTATTGCTATTTCGACTGCATCCTGTGTTAGATTGTTATTCACCATGATTTCTAGTCTTTTTGCAGTGTTACTATGGTCTTTCCCTGTTAACTTTTTTAGATTCTCCCAGATCAGTTTAGAATTTCCCTTTGCTTCACCAATTATGTTAATAAAAAAGTTTGCCTTGGCCTGTCTGATTTCTTTCATCACCTTATTTCTCAACATGGTAAACCTACGTCTGTCATGCTCTAATTTGGATCTTAGGGCTATTTTTAGATAATAATCTCGTTCTTTCATCAATTTCCAGATTTCTCCATTTAGCCAAGGAAGAGTGCTCTTTTGGCCAGGTTTGGATTTGATTTTCTTTAGGAAACCGTTTAATGTAGTCTGGATTGTGGATAGAAAAACTTGACTATCAGCTTCCACGTCTGCATAGGACAAGAGATCATTCCAGTTAATTCCCTTAATTGCATTTTCAAAATAGCTTAATTCACTCTTAGGTATTCTTAGTTGATCAGGCTTTCTAACAGTAGAGAGGTTAAACCTGCTCTTAGACAGCTTTCTGGCTATAAGTGTCAGATTATGATCAGATAGCCCAGTAACCATATTGAATGATTTAGTCACTCTCTGGTTTATTACTGAACACCAAATCAATCTGTGTTTTAGAGCAACAAGTCACCCTAGTTGGCCCTTTAACTAGCTGTGTAAGGTCAAAGGTATTAGTGATCCGTTTGAGGGTTTTCCTACAACACTTGTCTTCATAATTAATGTTAAAATCTCCCATTAAGATGACCTCTTTCCCAAAATCACATTCCCTAAGCATGTTATTAAACTGATCAAAAAACGCCACAGTTCAATCATATCAGCTCAAACGTTTCAGTTCAGTCATACTAGTTATTCATTACTTTACCTTTATTAACGGGTTATACGGTTTAAGCAACCACAAACCCAACAGTTATTCACAAATTATACAGTTTGGACAGCCACAGATGTCTTTAATTCCCAATTCATTTTCTATCAAGGTATACAGGTTTATCATTCACACTCTCATGCATACGACAACACTCTGATCTTAGCGTACCTAGCCTTTGCTGATACGTGTCAATAGCGTCGCACTGCCTATCTATTTAAAGTACCTCCTATGGGTGTCTTTTGTTAACGTTTGCACAATTTAAACTTTATTTCCTAATTGTAATTCTCATTATTTACTGTTTTAAAATATTGTTTGTATTCACAGCCAAAAATTGGTACACAGTTATTACACAGTTAAACGTAGTATACAGTTACACAAAACAAAAATAGTACACAGTTATCGCACTCACTCACAATACACAGTCATAATCCTATCACACAGTCAAATATGTCACACAGTCATAAATGACACACTTACACTCGACACACAATCGTAATTCTATGTCACACAACTAAAATTTCTTATGACACACAGTCAACAACGATACACAGTGGGGCACACAGCCTCCTCTTTGGGGCACACAGCCTCCTTCTATGGGGCACACAGCCTCCTCTCTATCTAAAAAATACTCAGCTGAACCTAGCCGTACCCTCGAAGTTACAGACATTGCCAGTCGCTAGTATTATCTAAAATTTCCCGAACCTAGCCGTACCCTCGTAGTTACGGACCTTGCCGGTGTAATTCTTCGAACCTAGCCGTATCCTCGTAGTTACGGACCTTGCCGATAGCAATTACTTAAGTCAATTATTCCCTGTATCTTCGAACCTAGCCGTATTCTCGCAGTTACGGACCTTGCCGATAGATGTCAGTATTGTCTCCGAACCTAGCCATACTCTCGCAGTTACGGACCTTGCCGGTAGCACAAATACTCTCTGGTACCATGGTTTAACATCACATTCACCAAAGGTTTGCATGTCACAATATTGTGCTAATCTACTCATAATAGTTTCATAATTTAGTTCACTTACATCAGACAGGTGTTTCACAAAATTAATTTGGATAAAGCCAATGTGCAGAACTTTAGTTATATAACAATAGGTGTCTGCTTACCTTTTTAGTAGTCCGGACTCTTTGTGAAACACACCGTTCAATGACAGAGATGTCCAATGGGCCAGACAATACCCAGCGAAGTCCCTTCTACCAGATCACAGTCGGTGGTCACCAATTGTTAAGTTGCGTCAATTCAAATCTGGTATTAGGAATAAAAGAGGTCAATACATGTCTTCTAAAATAGACTAGTATTTTAATTAATGCAAACCACTTCAATGGTAAATATGATGTTCGTATATACGGGTCCACTGAAATACCACGCAGGGCATTCAGAGAACTAATCCATTGTTACAGGTTCTTCTTCAAATACTCTGACAGAGATAGTTCCCACCTCTCTGCTGGCCAATCAGAGTAGAGACTGAGCGTGGTTTAGACTTACTCAGCCAATCCGTTGGCGCACAGGCTGGTCCCAGCCTCTTGGCGCTCCACTGTTGCCAGGTGTCTAGTTGTTTTGCAACTTATCCAGAAAGTCAGCACTTTTGCAGTACACGTCCTTGGACGGTTCACAGATCACAATAGACAGTGTGTATGTGTCTGTGAGAAATACAAGTCTGTCTCACCCTACTCCCTAACATTCCACACATGAATCACAGCTTGTTATGTGAAACAATTTATATCAGTACAGTACAAACCTTTTATGCTTATCATTAATGCATTCTTTCTAAGCTAGGTATCACATCCAGTTATGAGAAAATAAATCCCCACATCACCCAATTAACTTACTTATTTTTAAACCCTCTACAATATCTATCATACTCTACCGCTAATTTCCCTCATAACGGTACCTCAACAGATGACAAATTATTTTATATTTATAGTAAAAACCAATAAAACATCAAATTCTCCGATATGCAATTTTAATTACTATGTTATCCTATCCGACATGGATTGGTAGGACAACATCTTTCCTATAATGTTATCAATGAAACCAGTAATTCACATCAATAGCATCAACGTAAAATATTTGCTTTCTGTCCCTTACTAGATGCGAACCAGGGACCCTCTGCACACATCGACACTCACCATCGAAGCACCGTTACCCGTCGCTCCACAAAAGCCACTGCCCCCGCAAAGCAACTACTTCCAGTTCATAGAGCAAGTGACGTCACCCAACGAAAAACAGCACTAGCTCTCACCGCTAACTAGCTAGCAATTTCATGCCGATAATATTCAACCTCCTACGACTTCCTACAAAATACGCGATCCTTGTACACCTAACGTAACCCATAATGTCCCTTATAGCGCTCTCACGTTTCAGCAAGCCCCAATGGTTAACACCCGCAGACAAAAATGGAAATTCTTCAATTTTTACTAGCAGACCTAATAAAACACACTTTCAAACAGCGTTCTGCATTTACCTCTATCATAGGGTTTAAAAACTAACTTAACAACATTAACCATCCTAAATTGCCGTAGTAATGTCATGTTTGGTTCAGTTTATCTATTACCATATAAGACATTCACTTCTCCATGCGTCGTAAACTATATCCTATTTCTCTTGTAATCAACTAAAATCATAGCCACGCAATTAAACCATCACTCCGCCATTATCAGAATGAATGAGATCTATTCAACTATCCTTTCTAAGTAAGCTACAAGTAACACCAAACACTTGCTGTAGTTTACCATCATATATTGAAATCATCCATTTATCACTATCCAATTTATTTATAGACATATTCCACCATTGTCACTTGTTTAATCTAGCAAAACCTTATTCAATGCCCAAAAAAATTATTACCACGCACTCTTCTCTCCATACCCGTTAAGATTTTTACATGTTAGTCATTTAGCTGATGATCTTATCTCAAGCGACCCACAATTAGTGAGCTCATACATTTTTATACTAGCCCCCCTTGGGAATTGAACACGCAACCCTGGCGTTGCAAGCACCGTGCTCTACCAACTGAGCTACAGAGGACCACAGATGAGCGTATAGTGCCTTTTTCTGATAATGTTATAATTATAGCCTATTGCATTACTTTAGTTTAAAATATACGTTTGTTTATTCAACAAATCTCGAACCCACTATAAATTGGTGCTATTCCCTCAGCATAATAGCCTAAGCTCCTTGCATCCCCTGGTTCACGTAACGAAAATACATTATCATTCTAGAATTCACCAACTATTCGCATACATCACTGGTATCACGCATCTATAGAATAAAGTAATAACAATTAGAATTTGGCAAATAAATGTTTTCCATACAACTATTCAACTTGCTTCAAATATCTCTTTCAGCTCGATACAGTCAAGCAAGTACGACTCTCCTTTACCCGGAAACTAGTTCATGGCATTAGTAAAGTCTATTCACATCCCAACAATAACTACTAATATATTTATATTCATATTATTAAAAGACCTTACTTTCATTCCAGTCTACCTAAACAATTCAAATTATGGCCATAACTCTATCGCAATTGCCAGTCCGCTATTCAAATGTATGTAACTGTCCTTTCTGATTGGACTATAGTCACTCCTCCCTCTTTCCCGTTGAATAAGTGAGTCCTTCAGTCTGAAAAGACGCAGGCTGCTAAATCGTCCAGTTTGATCCTGACTGTTCCGTCAATCTAAACAACCCACAACCATAGTTGAACTATACTTAGAAAACCTAGACTCTGATCAGTGATGCAGAATCTATGCTTTTTTGAAAAGACAAGTTAATCCTCCTTTATTTCAATGATAATGGTCAGTAGTTTTAGTATCTGACACATACCATACTTTATCAGAAAATAGCTTTGAAGGACACAGATCTCACACGCTCAACGTAAACAACTTAGCAGTCAACGAGTCAAACCCCACATTCATTGATTTGGAAACAGATCTAACGACCTAACCAAATGAATTATATTTTCCCCCTAATATACTAAAATTCCTTCACTATATCACCTCTGCTTCTGAAATAATAGATAGTTTATTATAATACTTAATTCCACCACATGCTCTATGTACTTTCTCCCATCCCCCATGTACGTCTACGTGTTTTTTGGTTGTGCAAGTCAGCACCTATTATTTTATCCAATCCCTTATAATAAATTACACTCACATAAAATTCATTCTATTCTAATATATTCACATCAACCAAACCATTCATGTTTCTAATGATTTTTTATTGCCACAAATGAATTAATCACAATCTAGTCTCAGCGGAACGAACAACAAATTACCCAAATCCTTCCCCTCAGTCATAGAATCCTCCCAGAATCGTATATGCTGGTCACTATTCCCTGATCTTACAAAATTCTATGACAGGCATTGTTGTACGAAACTCCAAGATATCATTTACATGAAAAGCTTATTATTCCAACGTATATATAATTATCATACACCCCTCTATATCTCATCATTCAAACTTTAGAGTGTGACTCATTTACACCATTTATACCACTCTCATTCCATATTTATACAATGTGGTTCTCAAACACGCTTAATTACTATTTGTATAACCTACAGGAATATTTTATTCTATCAAAGGGCCCAAATTTGGAATGTTAACCCTATCCCAGTTATTATTTTACTGTAGTCAATTTATCACAATACTACATCACCTCTAAAGTTTCCAAATATAATGTCAGAAACATACCCTAAAAGATTGATCAAAATACAATGCATAGACGTCATATGATCACACCGGTACACGTGACCTGTTCCTCCAACAGGATTTATTCTACCTCTCCTGGTAACGTGAATTTTCTACACTCAGTTGGTCAATGAATATCCACCCACCATTTATTGTTCTCTTTCCTAATGTGAGATTAGGCACGCCCTTTCTCCATCAGAGAGAAGCTTCAAACAACCTCAAATATATTTCCTTTCCTTACAGAAAGGCTACTACTTGCAGAATGTCTTATTATTCTCACTCACACAGATGAGCAGCCACTTGTGCCCAAATAAATCAGACAGTTGAATGACTCACAGCCGCCCAAGCAAACCATTCACCCACACAAGATGACCTAACTTTTTTACCTGATCGACCCTGCCTAACTTTGGCATCACCACAACACAGGATGATGCCCCACCTACCCGAGCAGACCTCTAACAATGAATTCGTCATTAGAGCGGTAACCGTAGGTCCCAAATTTAGCTAGCCACCTGCCTGTTCAGCCCTCTGGAGCGCTAATTTTAGCTCTCCAAAGCGGTATCCACAGGATTTCTATATATTTAGCCCCCTAGGTGATGTACTTCCTCGACACACCTGGAATTTTACTACGCTTTCCTAAGCGACCTGTAAATTCTTCCCTTCTTCTCTGATTCACTTCCTCGACACAGAAAATAAGCAGTATTGCACAGGATTTCGCCTACCTAAGCAGCCTATAAACGATACACTTCCTCGACACGTTTATAGCGGTATTCGTAGGACTTAACATGTTATTGTCTGATCGCTGAACCAGATGGACAACCGCCAGTGCCGAAATGACCCAGACAGAGCGATCAGCAAGATGAATCAAATGAATCAAATGAATCAAATGAATCAAATGAATCAAATGAATCAAATGAATCAAATCAATTGAACAGACGGTTCAGACGAACAACAGAGTGATATCGACATGTAGTCTTAAATTCAAAAGCTCCCAGTCTCTAATTTTCTGGTTCTTAAATTTGGAGAGACCTACTTGGTATTCTGCTGCTGAGGCCGTGCCCCAGATCAAACCATACAACTTTATACTATATAAGTAAGAACTTGGTTTACCTATTAAAAGCGGCCGCTTTTGTTTGTATGGGCCGTCCAAGCCGTTTCATAACTGCAGATGTACACCGTCTCTGGCCCCTGTTATCAACTCCTGGCAAGCTCGCCAAATATGTCGTAGAAATATTTGACTCAAAAGTAGTCAACTTAAATATATTTCTCAAGAGACTGGAGCCTGTGAATCCAAAAATTAGACTTTTATTATCTATTAACGAAAGCAGAGCAGTTCCATGGAACGGCTGTCTCTCTTTGGCTTAGAGCTCCCTTTTATACACAAATGCATAATCATGTTGCATAGCATATACAGTCACTCCCCTTAGGGCAAATTATTAACTCATTTTAGTGCCACTCTACCCTTATCTTTCAACGTCCAGATGTCACATGTGGTTTACTCCAAAAGGCCATGGGCGCTTTTCCATATGAGGCCTCTTCCCTAATCTCATTATATTGATGGCAGACCCTTTCTTAAAAACAATGCACATACATACATTAATGCATGTTTGCACACTGTATTGGCTATATTCCGTATTTGAGCATGCATCTGGATTACAAAATGTCAATCATGTTTACTATATTTTACCTTTGACATTTCCCAACATTTTGCCTTAATGATACATAATTTATTACCATACCTAACTTCCATTCATGAGCAATGTTAGCTAGTTAACATTAGCCTTTTACATCTAGCTACATATTGAACTTCCATCCTCTCAGGCCAGGGGCACAAAAATGTATGAATTAATGGTTGGATCTGAATTGCCGTTATAGTCATTGGCCAGTACTGAGAATTAAGTAAAACCACAAGTCCAAATCCCTACCTCCACCCATTGCTAATTTAGGAAAGGGCCAATTTTAGCTAGCTGACTAGCTAGGACAACAACACAACAATTCAAGTTTTTCTGTCAATGACATATGCTCTCAATGGGATTTGATAGGAGTGACGCGAAATCCAAGCTAGCTTCCCTTTATACTTTTTTTTTGTGCGCCAGGACCATTCACATTTGAGCTCGCTCAGTTTAGCTCAATGCTGATTGGCACATTTTTTATACTTATTTTGTCAATGATTTTCTAATAATTTGCACCTGTTTGGGTGCACCTGATTCTAATTTTAGCCATTTTATGTGATGGTAAAGGTAGCGGTGTACTAACTTTTTCCACATAACGAAATAGCATTTTTGTTTATTTTACTTGGATACAAATTTCAAAGTGAATTGTTTTATTTAAATTTGGTATATCAATGAATGTGGTTGGAATTTAGCTCAAATATCCATGTGTCCAAATATGTAAAAAAAAAAATAAAAAAAAAAAGAGACTACTTTCCAGGGGTTGTACTTACTTTTTCACGACTGTATATATTATTTTATTAAAATATGAATATAAACAGTGAACACCTAAGCCTACAGGCCTTTGCATGCAATGCCCTGATACATTTAGTGCTCAAATCTCTGACAGCTGAACCATGAGGTGGACAATTGTTTTAGGAAAGTAACCTAAACCCCCCCAAGAAATAGGCCATAAAGTTTTGCATACGCTACACATTGAAACACAAGGAATAGCGTTTTTGTAATTTGTTATAGGCTATTTTTAAGGACAAGTAAATGTGGCTCATTTGGCCAACATCCCTCTTTTATTGATGGCGCTGGCTGCGCCAGGTTGGATCTGAATGCATATGGATGTCCATTAAATTTCTCAAACGTCCGGTAAATTCAAATCTAACCTGTCATGTTGTCCGGCGCCAAATTTTCCTAAAGGAAACTCTGAAACGGCATATTGTTTTTATGAAGATTTTAGAATATTCACATGAAAATCGTCACCAACTGGATGGAAACCTAGCTATAGACACCCTAAAAACTCTGGCAAGTGCGCTAGTCCAGTGTCACTTTGATTATGCCTGCACATCATGGTTCACTAGCAGCCCGAAACATCTAAAGAATAAGCTACCATCCTAACAAGCTTGTAAGAATTGTACTTAAACTTCCCCCTCATACTCATCTGGAGGTTGAGCATTTTTTTTGTCTCTATAAATTGTCTGTATCTATGTAATTGTATATTTATTTATGTGAAAAATAGGGATAACAATGAAAATAAGTCCCCGACTTTATTGTGCAATCTCGGTCACTTTAAAAAATATTTGTGTATAAACAGTGCATTCGGAAAGTATTCAGACCCCTTCCCCTTTTCCACATTTTGTTACAGTACAGCCTTATTCTAAAATGGAATAAAAAATAAATAAATCCTCATCAATCTACACACAATACCCCATAATGACAAAGTGAAAATAGGTTTTTAGAAATATTTGCAAATGTATAAAACAAATCTAAAACTGAAATATCACATTTACATAAGTATTCAGACCCTTTGCTGTGAGACTCGAAATTCAGCTCAGATGCATCCTGTTTCCATTGATCATCCTTGAGATGTTTCTACAACTAAGTTGGAGTTCACCTGTAGTAAATTCAACTGGCCATGATTTGGAAAGGAACACACCTGTCTATATAAGGTCCCACAGTTGACAGTGCATGTCAGAGCAAAAACAAAGCCATGAGGTCGAAGGAATTGTCCGTATGAGCTCCGAGACAGAATTATGTTGAGGCACAGATCTGGGGAAGGGTACCAATGTGCTTAGCAAGTTATTGCTTGTGTAGGCCGCTATCCTACTTAAAATAAAATAATGTATGATGAATGATGGAGGCCACTGTGTTTTTGGGGGCCTTCAATGCTGCCGAAATGATTTTGTACCCTTCCCCAGATCTGTGCCTCAACACAATTCTGTCTCAGAGCTCTACGGACAATTCCTTCGACCTCATGGCTTGGTATTTGCTCTGACATGCGCTGTCAACTTTGGGACATTATATAGTGTGGGGATCTAGATGTGATACCTAGCTTAGAAAGAATGCATTAATGATTAAGCATAAAAGGTTTGTACTGTACTGATATAAATTGTTTCACATAACAAGCTTTGATGTAAGTGAACTCTATTATGCTATAAATAAGGATTATAGAATACTAATTCAATTTTATAGAATACCATGCAAATGTTTGATAATTCTGATGGTTAAACCCATGGGAAATAGACGAGGCTGTGTGCCCAAATAGACGAGGCTGTGTGCCCATAGACGAGGCTGTGTGCCCAAATAGACGAGGCTGTGTGCCCATAGACGAGGCTGTGTGCCCATAGAAGAGGCTGTGTGCCCATAGAAGAGGCTGTGTGCCCAAATAGAAGAGGCTGTGTGCCCATAGAAGAGGCTGTGTGCCCAAATAGACGTGGTTGTGTGCCCATAGATGAGGCTGTGTGCCCATAGACGAGGCTGTGTGCCCAAATAGACGAGGCTGTGTGCCCATAGACGAGGCTGTGTGCCCATAGACGAGGCTGTGTGCCCAAATAGACAAGGCTGTGTGCCCATAGACAAGGCTGTGTGCCCATAGAAGAGGCTGTGTGCCCAAATAGAGGAGGCTGTGTGCCCAAAGAAGAGGCTGTGTGCCCAAATAGATTGTGTGTCGAGTGTAAGTGTGTAATTTATGACTGTGTGACATATTTGACTGTGTGATAGGATTATGACTGTGTATTGTGAGTGAATGCGATAACTGTGTACCAGGGGCGGTGTGTTCAATAGGGCGATATGGGCGACGCACTGCCAAACGGGAAAAGGAAGGGATTTTTTTTCTAATCAATTATATCACGGCAACAGTAGTTATCAGTGTTGTAATCTAGACGTCTGGTCTGATCTGCCACTAAATGTCCAATCAGGCTAAAGTCGTGCTTCAAATGGCCCCCCTTTTTTGGGGCGATTTCAGTCAGGATGAAAATCGCCCAGAAGTCTGTCATAGACTCCCATGTAAAATCTATTTTTTCAAATATCAGAGCTTTCAATACAATCTCTATGGGTTTCTGAGGGCTTGCACTTACGCGCTTCGTCATACGTAACGTAACCATGAACGTAACTAAGAAAAGAGCGGGTAGCAGCGTCAATCAATTCACGTACTACTGGTAAGATTGCTATAGCGTTCAGTGCAACTCGATTGTCTCTTTGAAATAAGTTACTTTTTGTCGTCGAACAAATCAAGATAAATTGGCAACGAAACAATTAGGACCTCCCAGACCAAATTTAATAATTCAACAGGTTTCTACTAAAGGGGAAAGTCCTACACCCGAGGATTTTCCAAAAATTAGTACTGAACGAAAAAACCTGGCTAGCAGGCTGCGATGTAGCTAATGCAGTCTTCTGCTACCCCCTGCTTACTCTTTCACCCTGAAGGCGGCACGGCAGACAGCACCGCTTGGACAGCGACTGGTGTATAACGGACATGCACCATCTTTCAGGAAAGATTAAGAAACATGAGCTGTCAAAGACCCACATGGATAGCTGTTTGAGATGGTCTGCTTTGGGAGTGAACATTGCCACTCAACTGGATGAGGGATACAGGCAGCGCGCCGCCACAACGATGAGGTTAGTAGTTAAACACAAGTTTACTGGAGAACTGAGACCAAGTAGAGACTTTGGACAGGGTGGATATGGTATAATAAAGGCAGTTTATTCAGAGGTAAAGATATCTGGAATCGCGTGCACGGACCGTTCGCTATCTGAAGACAATGTTTCATTGTGTGCAGACATTTTATGCAATAAATGAAGTAGGTTGAATCTAGTAGTTCTGATCTTCTGATTGGTCCTGATGAGTTGGGCGAGGTCACCTCCAGGCTAGTGTCACTGTTGCATTGGCTCTGAGTCGGGTTCTCTGTCTTCAAATGTTCAGCCTAAGAGAGGGGATTTTTGTGTGTGTGTGTGTGTGTGTGTGTGTTTAACAGTGATGATGTGTGTGTGTGTGTGTGTGTGTGTGTGTGTTTAACAGTGATGATGTGTGTGTGTGTGTGTGTTTGTGTGTGTGTGTGTGTGTGTCCTCAGAGCAAGAACTCGTGAGTTGGAAGAACTGAGAGGCCTATGGCGTGGGTGTTGTCCTTGGCCACCTGCTGACAAGGCTGACAAGATAGGACCCTTTTGTCTTCCATTGTTATTGGATAGGAACAGAACTTATAACCAGCTCCTGACCTAAATAGATCTTTAGCACAACATTTTACAACATATCATATTCCATATTCACTATAACAAATATATTTACTACGACATTAGCAAGAACCGCCACATCCTCAGCCGGCTAATCCAGTGTGAAGTTTTGCGGAGTGTTTGGAGTTAGCTTTGCGAGGCAAAGATGAAAACTGAGGGCTCCACCAACCCTGTAAGCCAACACTTTTGAGATCAGTCAATAAATGCTTTGGTATGACTTATATGCTGCCCCTGTCTTCATGTTGTTGCTGGACATATCTTTTTTAAAATGTGTGTAGGTCACCTAAATCATCAGAAAAATTGCCCCCCCTGAGAATTTTTTCAGGAGCCGCCACTGCTGTGTACTATTTTTGCTGTGTGATAACTGTATACTACGTTTAACTGTGTAATAACTGTGTATCATTTTTGGCTGTGAATACAAACAATATTTTAAAACAGTAAATAATGAGAATTACAATTAGGAAATAAAGTTTGAATTGTGCAAACGTTAACAAAAGACACCCATAGGAGGTACTTTAAATAGATAGATAGTGCGACGCTATGGCACATATCAGTTCAGACTAGATATGACAAGGTTCATAGGAGGCACTTAAAATTCTTTAAGAAAGGGGCGACGCTATTGACACGTATCAGCAAAGGCTAGGTACGCTAAGATCAGAGTGTTGTCGTATGCATGAGAGTGTGAATGATAAACCTGTATATCTTGATAGAAAACTAATTGGGAATTAAAGACGTCTGTGGCTGTCCAAACTGTATAATTTGTGAATAACTGTTGGGTTTGTGGTTGCTTAAACCGTATAACCCGTTAATAAAGGTAAAGTAATGAATAACTAGTATGACTGAACTGAAACGTTTGAGCTGATATGATTGAACTGTGGCGTTTGATGTTTGATATAGCATAATACTGGTTTTGAATAGTTGTGTTGAAGCAATTCGGTTTATTATTTGATTTAATGTTTGATGTTCAACATAGCATAATACTGGTTTTAGGTGCTTGGGTTGAGGCTATTTGGTTTATTATTTGATTTAACGTTTGAGGTTTGACCCTGCAAAATACTGGTTAAACAATTAGACTGAAATAATTTGGTTTATCGTTGAAATATAAATATGCACCGACTTCAACTAATTAGGTGGGAATATAATAAATAGACTAAAGTACTTTAAATAACGGCAGAATATTGGAAACGCTAAAACGAAAAACAGACAAAGCCTGTTCCGACTGGACACAGGAGGGGAGGGGCTGGAGAGAGTGTGGCTTATGAAGAGTCAGGAGAGAAAAGGGGGGTGATTTGTGTCGATTGGTAGTTGGCTGGGAACACCACCGGGCGATTGTTTGAGAGGTGGCTGTGGGTTTCTGACGATATATACACGTATAAACTTGCTCACCCGAACGTAGACGAACATCATGGGTGAGAAAGTAGAGAATATTTACATTTGCATTTTTGGTAATTTGGCAGACGCTCTTGTCCAGAGCGACTTGCAGGAGCCTTGCTCGAGGGCACATCGGGCAGATTTTTTCGCCTGGTCAGCTTTCGGGATTGGAACCGGCGACCTCTCAGTTATTGGCGGGCGCTATGGTCACTAAGCTGCCTGCCGCTTTATGAGTTTAAGGTTGTGCGTTGTTTGATCATGTGATAAGGTTTAATGGTAAATCGGACCATAACTAATGTGGTTATGGAAGTAATGTATGAACAGTGAGAGCCAATAGGGGCTCCATTGAACTATTATGGTTTATTGGGCATTTCGGTGGCATGAGGTGAGAACTAGTGCGATTTTCATTTGGTGACGTCACTTGCTCTATGAACCAATTCTTTGGAAAGTATTATGGAATGTGTGGGTACTGGCAATGTATGTAGAGGGTCCCTGGTTCGAACACAGGTAGGGACAGTGGGTAAAAGCTTTCGCATTGAAGCTATAGACCTAGATTATTACGTGGGATTGGGAAATGTGAAGGTTGAATTAGATAGCTTACAGAAGTATTCTAGAAAAGGTCTATGAAAATATGTTACTAGGTCCCCGCCCCTTCCCCGCTGGATAGAAAGGAGCAAGGGGAGGGGTGAGAGATAGTTCAAATGTTTGCAATATCATTAAATGTATGCTTATCAACGATATCAAGTATTTGTTTTATTAATTAGGGCCTAATCAGAGAGAACAGTTAAAGAAATTGAATAGCCGAACTGAAATAATAAGATAGAGACAGTCAAAGAGTTAGATTGAGCTGGGGATTTCAAGTGAGGTCTGAATGCTTGACTGGAAGGCAGTGCTTTGATAAATTCTAATTGTTATTACTTTATTCGATGGGGTTGCTTGACCAGTGGTGTATACAAATAGTTGGTAAATTTAGAATAATAATTTATTTTCGTTAAGAGGAACAGGGGATGCAAGTGGCATTGGCTGTTGTGCTGGGGGGAATAGCGCCAGCCTGTGGTGGGTTCTGGATTTGTTATAAAAACAAACTTATATTTTAAAACTAAAGTGATGGAATAGGCTACAATTATAACATTATCAGAAAAAGGCACAATTTAACGTGAAATAGTTATTACAATTATTATGAATAGTTATTACAGTTATTATCATTGATCCAGTAATGATAGAAGGATAGTAGAGGAAAGGCAAGGGATTAAATCTCATTTAGGGAAAGAAGAAGAGTATGAAGTTATATTAGGGAGAAAATACCATTAACTGGGGGAACATTTGATGTAACCGTGACTATATTGGCTAAAAACTGAAATATGACATTTACAGGGGGGACAGGAACAATAGAAGGGGAGACAGATTTTCCTAGGGGGTTGATCAAATAATTGATAATGGATCATTTGAGATGAGATCACATGTAGCAGAGTTAGGGTAATCAATTAAATAATAAGTTATGAGGAATTAGATTGATACAAACAATTATTGATGGGTTAGGACTGGGGATATCTGTATCATGTTTTGTGTGTACTACCATCTTTAGATTATAACCAGGAGAAAGAGATTAGCTCATCTCATTGGAATGTTGCCGAGGGCTAGGGGGAGCAGTAGTGAAGTTAGGCAGTATTTAGGTAATAACAGTGAGCTACAAAGTTAAGTGAGGCCTGTTTGTTTGAAAAACCCAATTTGAAAAACAACACACCTTGTATGATGTTTATAAAGCCTTGTTGTTTCAATTTTGGGGTTTTTTCAGCAGGTCAAGGTGATAGGTCTTAGAGGAGCACGCCAGTGAATTTTATGGAGTTTTTTTAGGTTTTGGCTGAGTTTGGGGTATATATGATTTCTTATGAGAATGAATGTCATGAGGACTTAATGAACACTTGAAGATAACTAGGTCTCCTGAGTGGCGCAGTGGTTCAAGGCACTGCATCGCAGTGTTAAACTGTGCCACCAGAGATCCTGGTTCCAATCCAGGCTCTGTCGTCAGCCGGCCGCGACCGGGAGACTCATGGCGGCGCACAATTGGCTCCGAGCGTCGTCCAGGGTAGGGGGAGGGAATGGCCGAGGGGATGTAGCTCAGTTGATAGAGCATGGCGTTTGCAACGCCAGGGTTGGGGTTTGATTCCCACGGGGGCCAGTATAAAAAAAAAAGATCTATTCACTAACTGTAAGTCGCTCTGGATAAGAGCGTCTGCTAAATGTAAAAAAATGTAACTAACATTTATGAAATATTTTGAATAATGGTAATGTTTAGTATACTATGGGATTAAACAGTTTGTTGAATAATTTCAATGGCCTCTGAACTCTGTTTTAACTTTATGGTGTTAATTAATCATCCACACTAGTAAATTCTAAAGGCATGAGAGGAGGACTTTAAGATAGTTTATTTTACTAAGTTGAGGGTAATTTATAATACTGTGAAAAGTGTGAAGAAGATTATAATTTGGTAATAATATATATGATTTGAAAAAATAAAATAACAGAAGAGAGAGTGGAGGGATGGCAATTGGATAATGAATTACCAAAATTACCTAAGTGATTGTTTGGTTAGGTGGTATTATTGACACATGGGCAAATCATGTGTCAAAAGGTGGATGGTAGGATTAAATATATACGAAGGAGAGGACAACATTTGTGTGAAGATAGTTTATTAACCACACCCGTATGTCAGAGGTTTTGTGCCCCACAGGTGAACTAAAGGAGAAGGTGACCCTCTCTATCTAACCAGGAGACTGGTGAGCATCCAGTCCCTAAAGAAGAAAAAACTGGAAGCAGGCCTGTTGGGAAGGGCCCTACCAAGTCCTATTGGTCACTGCCTTTGCCAGCAGAATAGCTGAGAGATCCATCTGGGTGCATGTCACACACTGCAAAAAGGTAAACCCAGCTACACCTGACGAACAAACACAGAGTTAGGAGAAAGAACCGATCACCACTAGGGCTCGGGGTTGGCTCTTAACGAAGATTCCCTTACCCTGTCTGATCATCCCTGTGTGAGTTCGATAGAAGGTAAAGCAATGGGTTATCTCCGGCGTCTGACATGTTCTCAGGGCAAGGGTGGGATTCACAGGTCTCTGACGGTAGGTAGCTGTCTGATTGTGGGGGCCATATTCCTAACACACTCAAACCCTCCTGATCAGCCAGAAGTAGTAGTTAACCCCTAACAAGTTGATAAAATAATACCTGAGCACAGTCTACAAGGCATAGGAGACAGCTAGACGTAGGGAAAGGGAAGTACATCAGCTTTTGAGTCTTAGTGACCAGTTGGGAAGTTGGGGACTACTGGCTGGTAGTATCGTAAAGGATGGGAGATATATATGTATGTTACCATGTACATCCTGGAACTAGCAGTTGCTCATACCGAGGCGGGGGATATGTCAATCTCCATACACAGTTTAAGGACAGGTGTAGTATTGTGAAAGTAGGGAATTACCAGAAAATGGCAGTGCGACCCATATAAGGGTAGGTATGTCTGAAAGTCTGAATTACGCTAAAACAGGTTACACAGACCTGACAAGTGAGATATCCTCTTCAACTGGGGCACCCTATAGAGTAAACCTCTCTGAGGGAGGTAGCGAGACCGGGGCTGTGGTGAAGATAGTGCAAACTATAGACCTGAAGGAAGTAGTACAGGTGGAGACGGGGTAAATAGATTTTAACCTGTGGTTGGAATGGATTCAGTATACGGCAAGAACTATGTCTAAAGAGGACTGTTATGCCTGTGGGACAGCCAAACCAAGGTTAACAACTACTCCGTTCCCTTGACAGGCTTTAACTCTCTGTCAGGTTTATCCTCCATGATTAAATTGTTCAAACCACCTGGGAATGTGGTGAAGGAGTCTTATGGTAACTTACTATCTGTTTCCCGATAACAAAGTCACCCCCGACCTAGGTTGCCTTCGTTTGAAGTGTCAGGGGATTCTTATTATTGTTTTTCTAGGACTAATAAGATAGGAAACAGGGTAGGACATCTTAGCTCCTGCTCCCAAACAGAGAATGTCACAACTAAAGAGACCATGACTAATCTCTCCTCTTTGTTGCAGCCAGAGGATTTTAGGAACCAAAACCAGGCCCGTGCTGACATCTGATGGTTGTGTGGTGATAACAGATTGTGAACTCACCTACATACGAAACAATCAAACGTGTCAGAGACTGGTGAGTTGTCAGTAGAAGTGGGACCCTCCTCCCTGGATCCTTTGATGAAAGGATATATATATTGATGGGATAGGGTACCTGAGGGGTTCCAGAACAATTCAAAGCTAGGAATCAGATCGCAGCTGGGTTTGAATCAAGTCATTTCTGGTGGTCAACAATTAATAAAAACGTAGATTGGATAAATATATTTACTATAACCAGCAAAGATTTATAAACCACACTCGTGATGCAATAAAGGGATTAGCTGAGCAGACAGCGGCAACTAACTTAATGGCATGGCAGAATAGAATAGCTTTAGATATGCTTTTGGCTGAGCGGGGCGGAGTTTGTGTTCTGTTTGGATCTATGTGCTGTACTTTCATCTCCCAACAATACAGCACCGGACGGGTCCATGACCAAAGCGGTTTAGGGACGCACCACACTGGCGAACGAACTGGCTGAGAACTCTGGTATTGATAGCTCCCTAAACAGTTGGTTTGATAACATATTTGGTAAATGGAAAACTATTGTTGTAACTATTCTGGGTGAAGTTATAGCTTCTATGGGTATACTTGTTCTTTGTGGATGTTGTCTTATTCCCTGTGTCTGAGGGTTGGTGAGAAAGGAGATGGAGAAGGCGGTTTCCCAACAGATGGTGAGATATGGTCCAATCCCGGACTCCGACCTAAGGAATGAAGGATATGACCTACCAGGCTTGGTGGAGTGACACCCTAGAGGGTGTCTAAAGGGGCCAAAATGTACTTCCCTGTTTGTGTTTTATGTTTTAATAATCTTGTGTTTTGTGTTCTATTAATCCTGTGTTTTATGCTTTATTAATCAAGTTAACCATTGTGAATGTTTGTCTTTCCTTATGTGAAGGTTTGAAGTTCCTGGGTGACTGGTAGCCAACCGTTTACAAGTTGGGTGTAGATGGAAGGACTGAAGGCCTTTTTATTATCATTATTGCATATTAATAAAAGTGTGATTCTTTTTGTTTGTATTGTATTTTAATGAGTGACACCCTGTTTTTTCTTATTTTGGGTTCACACCCAGTGGGTGTGAAAAGGGGGATTGTGGGGATCTAGATGTGATACCTAGCTTAGAAAGAATGCATTAATGATTAAGCATAAAAGGTTTGTACTGTACTGATATGAATTGTTTCACATAACAAGCTGTGATTAATGTGAGGAGCTGTTTTAGGGAGTAGGGGGAGATAAGAACTTGTGTCTCAAAATACTAGACTACAATGCCTCTTTGCGAACCGTCCTTGAACGTAGGTACATAGAGTACAGTGGAACGGTGTCTATGGGTGCTGACTCTACAGGTTGTGATGATAACAACTTATGCCTGGCAACAGTGTGCAACAGTGGAGCGCCAAGAGGCTGGGACCAGCCTGAGCGCCAGCGATAGGTTGGGCAAGTCTAAACCACGCTCAGTCTCTACTCTGATAGTCCCAGCAGGGAGTATTTGAAGAAGAACTCAGAACAATGGATCAGTTCTCTGAGTGCCCTGCGTGGTATTTCAGTGAGCCCGTATACGAACCATCATACTTATCATACATACATTTTGCATACAATAAATTTAGCTTGAATTGAATATCTCTTGATTATGTTTTCTCTTATTCCAATACCAGATTTGAATTACGCAATTTCTAACAATAGACAGGTGTGTACCTTTCCAAATCATGTCCAATCAATTGAATTTACCACAGGTGGACTCCAATCAAGTTGTAGAAACATCTCAAGGATGATCAATGGAAACAGGATGCATCTGAGGTCAATTTCGAGTCTCATAGCAAAGGGTCTGAATACTTAAGTAAATAAGGTATTTCTGTTTTGTTTTTTTATACATATGCAAAAAAATCTAAAAACCTGTTTTCGCTTTGTCATTATGGAGTATTGTGTGTAGATTGAGGAGGATTTTTATTTATTTAATCAATTTTAGAATAAGGCTGTAACGTAACAAAATGTGGAAAAAGTCAAGGGGTCTGAATACTTTCCGAATGCACTGTACATCTTTACTGTCCTATTTGCACTGGAATATTGTTGATTGCATAATTTCAGTAAAATCAAATTAAAACCATACTGTTTAATCCAAAAAACATCTGCTATGACAAACGATGATACAGTGGGGAAAAAAAGTATTTAGTCAGCCACCAATTGTGCAAGTTCTCCCAATTAAAAAGATGAGAGAGGCCTGTAATTTCCATCATAGGTACACGTCAACTATGACAGACAAATTGAGGAAAGAAAATCCAGAAAATCACATTGTAGGATTTTTAATGAATTTATTTGCAAACTATGGTGGAAAATAAGTATTTGGTCACCTACAAACAAGCAAGATTTCTGGCTCTCACAGACCTGTAACTTCTTCTTTAAGAGGCTCCTCTGTCCTCCACTCGTTACCTGTATTAATGGCACCTGTTTGAACTTGTTATCAGTATAAAAGACACCTGTCCACAACCTCAAACAGTCACACTCCAAACTCCACTATGGCCAAGACCAAAGAGCTGTCAAAGGACACCAGAAACAAAATTGTAGACCTGCACCAGGCTGGGAAGACTGAATCTGCAATAGGTAAGCAGCTTGGTTTGAAGAAATCAAATGTGGGAGCAATTATTAGGAAATGGAAGACATACAAGACCACTGATAATCTCCCTCGATCTGGGGCTCCACGCAAGATCTCACCCCGTGGGGTCAAAATGATCACAAGAACGGTGAGCAAAAATCCCAGAACCACACGGGGGACCTAGTGAATGACCTGCAGAGAGCTGGGACCAAAGTAACAAAGCCTACCATCAGTAACACACTACGCCGCCAGGGACTCAAATCCTGCAGTGCCAGACGTGTCCCCCTGCTTAAGCCAGTACATGTCCAGGCCCGTTTGAAGTTTGCTAGAGTGCATTTGGATGATCCAGAAGAGGATTGGGAGAATGTCATATGGTCAGATGAAACCAAAATAGAACTTTTTGGAAAAAACTCAACTCGTCGTGTTTGGAGGACAAAGAATGCTGAGTTGCATCCAAAGAACACCATACCTACTGTGAAGCATGGGGGTGGGAAACATCATGCTTTGGGGCTGTTTTTCTGCAAAGGACCAGGACGACTGATCTGTGTAAAGGAAAGAATGAATGGGGCCATGTATCGTGAGATTTTGAGTGAAAACCTCCTTCCATCAGCAAGGGCATTGAAGATGAAACGTGGCTGGGTCTTTCAGCATGACAATGATCCCAAACACACCGCCCGGGCAACGAAGGAGTGGCTTCGTAAGAAGTGGCTTAGCCAGTCTCCAGATCTCAACCCCATAGAAAATATTTGGAGGGAGTTGAAAGTCCGTGTTGCCCAGCGACAGCCCCAAAACATCACTGCTCTAGAGGAGATCTGCATGAGGAATGGGCCAAAATACCAGCAACAGTGTGTGAAAACCTTGTGAAGACTTACAGAAAACGTTTGACCTGTGTCATTGCCAACAAAGGGTATAAAACAAAGTATTGAGAAACTTTTGTTATTGACCAAATACTTATTTTCCACCATAATTTGCAAAAAAATTCATAAAAAATCCTACAATGTGATTTTCTGGATTTTTTTCCTCATTTTGTCTGTCATAGTTGACGTGTACCTATGATGAAAATTACAGGCCTCTCTCATCTTTTTAAGTGGGAGAACTTGCACAATTGGTGGCTGACTAAATACTTTTTTCCCCCACTGTATATATCTGTAGGTGTGTCTGACCTTTTGACTGGTAGTGTATATACACTGCTCAAATAATAAAGGGAACACTAAAATAACACATCCTAGATCTGAATGAATGAAATAATCTTATTAAATACTTTTTTCTTTACATAGTTGAATGTGCTGACAACAAAATCACACAAAAATTATCAATGGAAATCAAATTTATCAACCCATGGAGGTCTGGATTTGGAGTCACACTCAAAATTAAAGTGGAAAACCACACTACAGGCTGATCCAACTTTGATGTAATGTCCTTAAAACAAGTCAAATGAGGCTCAGTAGTGTGTGTGGCCTCCACGTGCCTGTATGACCTCCCTACAACGCCTGGGCATGCTCCCTGATGAGGTGACGGATGGTCTCCTGAGGGATCTCCTCCCAGACCTGGACTAAAGCATCAGCCAACTCCTGGACAGTCTGTGGTGCAAAGTGGCGTTGGTGGATGGAGCGAGACATGATGTCCCAGATGTGCTCAATTGGATTCAGGTCTGGGGAACGGGCGGGCCAGTCCATAGCATCAATGCCTTCCTCTTGCAGGAACTGCTGACACCTCCAGCCACATGAGGTCTAGCATTGTCTTGCATTAGGAGGAACCCAGGGCCAACCGCACCAGCTTATGGTCTCACAAGGGGTCTGAGGATCTCATCTCGGTACCTAATGGCAGTCAGGCTACCTCTGGCGAGTACATGGAGGGCTGTGCGGCCCCCCCAAAAAATGCCACCCCACACCATGACTGACCCACCGCCAAACCGGTCATGCTGGAGGATGTTGCAGGCAGCAGAACGTTCTCCACGGCGTCTCCAGACTCTGTCACGTCTGTCACATGTGCTCAGTGTGAACCTGCTGTCATCTGTGAAGAGCACAGGGCGCCAGTGGCGAATTTGCCAATCTTGGTGTTCTCTGGCAAATGCAAACGTCCTGCACGGTGTTGGGCTGTAAGCCCAACCCCCACCTGTGGACGTCGGGCCCTTATACCACCCTCATGGAGTCTGTTTCTGACCGTTTGAGCAGACACATGCACATTTGTGGCCTGCTGGAGGTCATTTTGCAGGGCTCTGGCAGTGCTCCTCCTGCTCCTCCTTGCACAAAGGTGGAGGTAGCGGTCCTGCTGCTGGATTGTTGCCCTCCTACGGCCTCCTCCACGTCTCCTGATGTACTGGCCTGTCTCCTGGTAGCGCCTCCATGCTCTGGACACAACGCTGACAGACACAGCAAACCTTCTTGCCACAGCTCGCATTGATGTGCCATCCTGGATGAGCTGCACTACCTGAGCCACTTGTGTGGGTTGTAGACTCCGTCTCATGCTACCACTAGAGTGAAAGCACCGCCAGCATTCAAAAGTGACCAAAACATCAGCCAGGAAGCATAGGAACTGAGAAGTGGTCTGTGGTCACCACCTGCAGAACCACTCCTTTATTGGGGGTGTCTTGCTAATTGCCTATAATTTCCACCTGTTGTCTATTCCATTTGCACAACAGCATGTGAAATGTATTGTCAATCAGTGTTGCTTCCTAAGTGGACAGTTTGATTTCACAGAAGTGTGATTGACTTGCAGTTACATTGTGTTGTTTAAGTGTTCCCTTTATTTTTTGAGCAGTGTATATATATATATATATATATTTATATATATATATATATATATATATATATACAGTTGAAATCGGAAGATTACATACACTCAGGTTGAAATCATTAAAACTTGTTTTCAACCATTCCACCATTTCTTGTTAACAAACTATAGTTTTGGCAAGTTGGTTAGGACATCTACTTTGTGCATGACACAAGTAATTTTTCCAACAATTATTTACAGACAGATTATTTCACTTATAATTCACTGTATCACAATTCCAGTGGGTCAGAAGTTTACATACATTAAGTTGACTGTGCGTTTAAACAGCTTGGAAAATTCCAGAAAATGATGTCATGGCTTTAGAAGCTTCTGATAGGCTAATTTACATCATTTGAGTCAATTGAAGGTGTATCTGTGGATGTATTTCAAGGCCTACTTTCAAACTCAGTGCCTCTTTGCTTGACATCATGGGAAAATCAAAAGAAATCAGCCAAGACTGGTGGACCTCCACAAGTCTGGTTCATCCTTGGGAGCTATTTCCAAACGCCTGAAGGTACCACGTTCATCTGTACAAACAATAGTATGCATGTATAAACACCATGGGACCACGCAGCCGTCATACCATTCAGGAAGGAGATGCGTTCTGTCTCCTAGAGATGAACGTACTTTGGTGCGAAAAGTGCAAATTAATCCCAGAACAACAGCAAAGGACCTTGTGAAGATGCTGGAGGAAACAGGTACAAAAGTATCTATATCCAGAGTAAAACGAGTGCTATATCGACATAACCTGAAAGGCCGCTAAGCAAGGAAGAAGCCACTGCTCCACAACCGCCATAAAAAAGACAGACTACGGTTTGTAACTGCACATGGGGATAAAGATCATACTTTTTGGAGAAATGTCCTCTGGTCTAATGAAACAAAAATAGAACTGTTTGGCCATAATGACCATTGTTATGTTTGGAGGAAAAAGGGGGTGCTTGTAAGTCGAAGAACACCATCCCAACCGTGAAGCACGGGGTGGCAGCATCATGCTGTGGGGGTGCTTTGCTGCAGGAGGGACTGGTGCACTTCACAAAATAGATGGCATCATGAGGAAGGAAAATGATGTGGATATATTGAAGCAACATCTCAAGACATCAGTCAGGAAGTTAAAGCTTGGTCGCAAATGGGTCTTCCAAATGGATAATGACCCCAAGCATACTTCCAAAGTTGTGGAAAAATGGCTTAAGGACGACAAAGTCAAGGTATTGGAGTGGCCATCACAAAGCCCTGACCTCTATCCTATAGAACATTTGTGGGCAGAACTGAAAAAGCATGTGCGAGCAAGGAGGCCTACAAACCTGACTCAGTTACACCAGCTCTGTCAGGAGGAATGGGCCAAAAATTCACCCAACTTATTGTGGGAAGCTTGTGGAAGGCTACCCGAAACGTTTGACCCAAGTTAAACAATTTAAAGGCAATGCTACCAAATACTAATTGAGTGTATGTAAACTTCTGACCCACTGGGAATGTGATGAAATAAATAAAAGCTTAAATAAATCATTCTCTCTACTATTATTCTGACATTTCACATTCTTAAAATAAAGTGGTGATCCTAACTGACCTAAGACAGGGCATTTTTACTAGGATTAAATGTCAGGAATTGTGAAAAACTGAGTTTAAATGTATTTGGCTAAGGTGTATGTAAACTTCCGACTTCAACTGTATATACATACAGTACCAGTGAAAAGTTCAGACACACCTACTCATTCCAGGTTTTTTTTTTTTTACTATTTTCTACATTGTAGAATAATAGTGAAGACATCAATACTATGAAATAACAGATATGGAATCATGTAGTAACCAAAAAAGTGTTAAACAAATCAAAATATATTTTAGATTTTAGATTCTTCAAAGTAGCCACCCTTTGCCTTGATGACAGCTTTGCACACTTTTGGCATTCTCTCAACCAGCTTCACGAGGTAGTCACATTCTTGTTGGAGTTCCCACATATGCTGAGCACTTGTTGGCTGCTTTTCCTTCACTCTGCGGTCCAACTCATCCCAAACCATCTCAATTGGGTTGAGGTCGGGTGACTGTGGAGGCCAGGTCATCTGATGCAGCACGCCATCACTCTCCTTCTTCATCAAATAGCCCTTACACAGCCTGGAGGTGTGTTTTGGGTCATTGTCCTGTTGAAAAACAAATGATAGTCCCACTAAGCGCAAACCAGGTGGGATGGCGTATCGCTGCATAATGCTGTGGTAGCCATGCTGGTTAAGTATGCCTTGAATTCTAAATAAATCACTGACAGTGTCACCAGCAAAGCACCCCCACACCTCCTCCTCCATGCTTCACGGTGGGAACCACACATGCGAAGATCATCCGTTCACCTACTCTGCGTCTCACAAAGACACGGCGGTTGGAACCAAAAATCTCATATTTGGACTTATCAGACCAAAGGACAGATTTCCACTGGTCTAATGTCCGTTGCTCGTGTTTCTTGGCCCAAGCAAGTCTCTTTTTCTTATTGGTGTCCTTTAGTAGTGGTTTCTTTGCAGCAATTCGACCATGAAGGCCTGATTCACACAGTCTCTGACCAGTTGATGTTGAGATGTGTCTGTTACTTGAACTCTGTGAAGCATTTATTTGGGCTGCAATCTGAGGTGCAGTTACCTCTAATGAACTTATCCTCTGCAGCAGAGGTAACTCTGGGTCTTCCATTCCTGTGGCGGTCCTCATGAGAGCCAGTTTCATCATAGCGCTTGATGGTTTTTGCGACTGCACTTGAAGAAACTTTCAAAGTTCTTGAAATTTTCCGGATTGACTGACCTTCATGTCTTAAAGTAATGATGGACTGTCGTTTCTCTTTGCTTATTTGAGCTGTTCTTGCCATAATATGGACTTGGTCTTTTACCAAATAGGGCTATCTTCTGTATACCACTCCTACCTTGTCACAACAAAACTGATTGGCTCAAACGCATTAAGAAGGATAGAAATTCCACAAATTAACTTTCAACAAGGCACACCTGTTAATTGAAATGCATTCCAGGTGACTACCTCATGAAGCTGGTTGAGAGAATGCCAAGAGTGTGCAAAGCTGTCATCAAGGCAAAGGGTTACTACTTTGAAGCATCTCAAATATAAAATATATTTTGATTTGTTTAACACTTTTTTGCATACTACATGATTCCATATGTGTTATTTCACAGTTTTGATGTATTCACTATTATTCTACAATGTAGAAATTAGTAAAAAATAAAATAAAACCCTGGAATGAGTAAGTGTGTCCAAACTTTGGACTGGTACTGTATATAGCCTAGTCAATGAAAAAGACAAAAGAAAAAGCTTACGTTGGTCAATTATAGGCCTCTCATAGGGGTATGCAATCAACACCTGCTGGTACATACACTATCTAGTAGTGTTGCAATGACTAACCCATCAAAGTTAGTTAAAAAATATAGACCCCTAACTCCAGGCATAATCAGAATTGATACAATATAGTAATATGCCATTTAGCAGACACTTTTAACCAAAGCAACTTACAGTCACGTGTGCATACAGTTTTACATATGGGTGGTCCCGGGGATCGAACCCACTACCCTGGCGTTACAAGCGCCATGCTCTACCAATTGACCTACAGAGGACTACTTATACATTTATGCTACCTTCCGTTCCGTAAGTCAACCCCTGCTGCTTGGTTCCACCCGGATTTTACTGATGCTTGAGCTACCTAAATTCTCATTGGCTCAACAATGTTATAGAAATGTATTATATCTTGGTGCGAACTGCGAACTATATTCAGAGTTTCTAAACCAACATCACGAGACTTCCGGGAACTCTTCTGAAGAATACTAAGTAGACTAGGCCGGGGTTTGGCGTTTCTGGAGTCAATTGGAGGAGCAGTTTTAGCCTGTCTTTATACTTTATGTCTTTGACATATTTTCAGGTCATTTGTTCAGAACACCCCGGAAGCATTGGTAGAGACAACACATCAGACATCGAAAGACCAACGTCAACATGAAGGGTTTTATCCTTCTGTTCCTGGGAATAGGCAACCTTCATGAAGCATTTGGTGGTCAGTATAAAGTTGTATATATTGTCCTCTGTAGCTCAGCTGGTAGGCACGGCGCTTGTAACGCCAAGGTAGTGGGTTTGTTCCCCGGGACCACTCACACACAAAAATGTATGCACACATGACTGTAAGTCGCTTTTCGTATCTCGACTATTTAGTTACTATAAGGCCTAATAGGCGAATGCAATTCTATGGGCCTATGTGTTTACTTATTATCGTCACATTAGGCTTTTCTACTTTTACAAACTTTGTAAGCCTTTTCTTCCGAATCAATGACAGATAAAACAATTATAATTTAAAGATGCACAATGCATAAATCGCTCCGCCATTTCCTGGTTTTCTAAAATTCTAATAGTTCGCCTAATTTCAGTTTGTGGCAAAACAAGCAAGTATAGTGTAGAGAATCATTGTATCATCAAAACCGCTTTGAAATATATTTTCTATAACCATAAATATTGTACTTTCATCTGTTTGAAGCTTGTGTACAACCAAAACCGAAAGTCAATGACCAAAAACGAATCTTGAGCCCGTGAAGCATAGAAATAGCGCACATAGAACAGATCTACCACTTCTTAGGGGGCTTTCACACCAATACTTGGTGCGGTTTTTCGAATTCTGGTGCGTTTACCCCTTTAGTTCGGTTCGTTTGGACTGGTGTGAACACTGTCCACACTCGGGAGCGCACCAAACACCGTACCGTGGTACGCTCAATTAAGGGTGGTCTCTGTCCTCTCCCAAGTGAGCCATGGTGTGGTTCATTACTAATGAGAACACAGCTTGGCTAAGGTCCGGACCAATCACAGGAAATAAACTACACATGGGCAGTTGAAAGAGGATAAACGCCTCTGAAATATGTGCTGACAATTATATAAAAGAGCAGCTAGAGAATACACATACAAATTATGCTTTTATTTTGTTTCCAATGGCCTAAGACATAATTCAATACCAATTTAGCCAATTCCTATTGTTAGAACACAATTTGCCTGGGCCGCTGTATGGGGCAGTTTGATATTCTCATCAGATCATGATTAATTACCTGATGGATCTTGCGTGATGGAAAATGACAAGGGTGGCTATATGATGGACTAACACATCAGTGCTAGCCTTCTCCGTCTGGTACTAGCATCCCATCTACTGCTGTGATAGTGAACCACCACATTATACACAGCACACAGTCGGGACAAGCTCTCAAAATGCTCAGCTGTTTCGTTGAGGGTTCATTTTTGGTAGGAGTACCTAATTAAAAGTAATAACTAGATGGTCGCAACACATCGCATCTGATGATACATGATTGTTGTGGTGTGGGACTCCCCGCCAATTCTGTCCAATAAGTGAACTACCTGCCCGAACATATGGCTTTGTTTACAAATTGTGGTGCGTTTGAAATGTGGCAGTGTGAAACCAACTGGACCAAATCTAAAACATACATTTCTATGGGAGTTTTGTCGGGTCACCCAAAAAGTTATATATTCCAGCTTTAAGTAATGTTATTATGATTGAATATGATTTGTGCAAACTTTTCCCTCTAGGCATTATATGACAATGATGTCTATTATTAAGTCTGAACAGCCAGGGCCGGCTCAAGGCATAAGCAATATAAGCGGTCGCTTAAGGTGTCCGCATGCTTCAGTTTGGAAGTCAGCTAGGTGAACCCAACAAGTGTGCTCGCATACTCCCTTAAAAGACCTACGCTTGAAAAACGAGACAGTCCTGCAGTCAGCATGCCAATTGCACACTCCCTCAAAGCTTGAGACATCTGTGGCATTGTGTTGTGTGACAAAACTGCACATTTTAGAGTGGCCTTTTATTGTCCCCAGCACAAGGTGCACCTGTGTAATGATCATGCCATTTAACCAGCTTCTTGATATGCCACACCTGTCCGGTGAATGGATTATCTTGGCAAAGGAGAAATGCTCACTAACAGGGATGTAAACAAATGTGTGTGCAAAATTTGAGAGAAATAATAATTTTGTGCATATGGACCATTTCTGGGATCTTTTATTTCAGCTCATGAAACATGGGACCATTACTTTACATGTTGCGTTTATATTTTTCAGTGTAGTTTGTATTCTGCGTAAATTATCCCTTTTAAAGATGGTATAGTGTGTGTTTTGAAACAAGAACACTTGTGCTCAGATGGACAAAGAGGTTCAAAGTTATTTATGCTAAGCATCCAATTTGCTGTTTGCAATGTTTGCAAATGGCTTTGAATTACTCTGCAGTATTTTCAGGTATCATAACATTTAATTGCATCTTTCAAGCTTTTCAGTGGCATGTTGAAAGAGTCATACAGTAGTTGAGCATCTCAACTTATTTATACTTACCTGTACAAAATATAATTGGTTTGACTTGATTATGTACACCTTGGGCAACTGACATTCAGGAGAATGGATATTTACAAAATGTTCAGATAGAAACGTATTGTGTGATCAAATATGACTGTCGGATATATTGGAATAGTTTAGGAGATTGTGTGTGGTCTATTCATTCTATCTTCAACATGTAGTTCCAGATACAGCCCTGTCATTAGTTGGGGAAAAAACACACCACTTCATACAGCTATGACTTTTTCATAGCATGTTACGATAATTATTATAGCAGGTTAGAATACATTGGGTAAGATTACGAAAATGGTAGGGTTAGGGAAAATGCTCTCCTAACCTGCTATGAAAAGTCACTTGTATCGAAGTGGTGTGTTTTTATGGAGTCTCATTAGTTGTAGGCAGTCAATCCAATAGTTTCAGAAAAGTAGTCACTTTCTGAGAAATATTAGTAATTTTTGGGAGTCTGTATTCAAATAGTTGTAGTCTCCTCCAAACAAACTATTTGTTCCCCTGGAAAAATAGTTACTTTCCATAAATCATAGTTAAAACTATAGTCCCAGATCTGGTGTGTGTGGGGACAGTGCGTGTGTGTGGGTATGTAGTGTATGTTCGTGTTTGTGTGAGTGAGTGTGTGCGTAGAGTCAGTGCAAAATCGGGTCAATGCAGATAGTCCAGGTAACCATTTGATTAACTATATATCAGTCTGATGGCTTGGGGATAGAAGCTGTCTCGCAGCAGGTTGGTCTGAGAGCCGATGCTCCGGTACCGCTTGCTGGACGGTGGCAGAGAGAACAATCTATGGCTTGGTGGATGAAGTCTTTGGCAATTTTTCGTTCCTTCCTCTGACACCGCCTGATATAGATGTCCTGGATGGCAATGAGCTTGGCCCTAATGATGTACTGATGACCAGCCTTTCAAAGCACTTCCTGATTACAGATGTGAGTGCTACGGGACGATAGTCATTTAGGCAGGTTACCTTGAAGTTCTTGGGAACAGGGACAATGGTCAGCGTGAAACATGTTGGTATTCCTCACTGGGACAAGCAGAGGTTGAAAATGTCAGTGAAGACACTTGCCAGCTGGTCTGCGCATGCTCTGAGAATGTACCTTTGTATTCCGTCTGGCCCAACGGCCTTGCGAGTGTTAACCTGTTTAAAAGTATTACTCACATGGCCTATTGCTTGCTCAGTAATAACACTGGTCTGCTACTGACATATTCAGAAAAGAGGCTAAACAGTCTATTCTGCCACGTTTGAGAAACAGAATCGACCATTTACCTTCCTCTCTGAATATGATGTCAGCATCACCCCAGAGGACTGTGAGCAATGACAGGTTTTGCCCCAGGACTCTACAGTGTTATTCCTACAAAAATCAAGAAAATGTAAATAAGCCATTAATAGACTGTCATAAAAGTATATTTTGATGCCAGAGCCCACAGTGAGTCACTGGGAGCTTTGGTCCATTAGAGCAGAGAAGACCAAAGACACATCATCATCATTAGCTGAGTGTGCGCAGAATCAAATAGAATAAACCACTTAGTAACTACCATCAGGGGATGAATACAGTATAAGGTCAAATGTAAAGTTGCTAAAAAGTAGTGTCATCTTATCTATCAATCTTACAGTGATAGTGCTCTTGGGCTTGAGTTATTATCAATGTACTCACATTTACATTATTTATCAGACACTCTTATCCAGAGCTACTTACAGTAGCGAGTACCTACATTTTCTTACTGGTCCCCCGTGGGATTCCAACCCAAAACCCTGGCATTGCAAGCGCCATGCTCTACCAACTGAGCCACACAAGACCATATCTTTTCGAAAGTATACATGCTGTACATTTGGAAGGGATGCCATGTTTTCACTTGTATACAGTCGTGGTCAAAAGTTTTGAGAATGACACAAATATTAATTTTCACAAAGTCTCAGTTTTTATGATGGCAATTTTCATATACTCCAGAATGTTATGAAGAGTGATCAGATGAATTGCAATTAATTGCAAAGTCCCTCTTTGCCATGAAAATGACCTTAATCCCCCAAAAACATTTTCACTGCATTACAGCCCTGCCACAAAAGGACCAGCTGACATCATGTCAGTGATTCTCTCGTTAACACAGGTGAGAGTGTTGACCAGGACAAGGCTGGAGATCACTCTGTCATGCTGATTGAGTTAGAATAACAGACTGGAAGCTTTAAAAGGAGGGTGGTGCTTGAAATCATTGTTCTTCCTCTGTTAACCATGGTTACCTGCAAGGAAACACTTGCCGTCATCATTGCTTTGCACAAAATGGCTTCACAGGCAAGGATATTGCTGCTAGTAAGATTGCACCTAAATCAACCATTTATCGGATCATCAAGAACTTCAAGGAGAGAGGTTCAATTGTTGTGAAGAAGGCTTCAGGGCGCCCAAGAAAGTCCAGCAAGCGCCAGGACCATCTCCTAAAGTTGATTCAGCTGCGGGATCGGAGCACCACCAGTGCAGAGCTTGCTCAGGAATGGCAGCAGGCAGGTGGTAGTGCATCTGCACGCACAGTGAGGCGAAGACTTTTGGAGGATGGCCTGGTGTCAAGAAGGGCAGCGAGGAAGCCACTTCTCTCCAGGAAAAACATCAGGGACAGATTTATATTCTGCAAAAGGAACAGGGATTGGACTGCTGAGGACTGGGGAAAAGTCATTTTCTCTGATGAATCCCCTTTCCGATTGTTTGGGGCATCCGGAACAAAGCTTGTACGGAGAAGACAAGGTGAGCGCTACCATCAGTCCTGTGACATGCCAGCAGTAAAGCATCCTGAGACCATTCATGTGTGGGGTTGCTTCTCAGCCAAGGGAGTGGACTCACTCACAATTTTGCCTAAGAACACAGCCATGAATAAAGAATGGTACCAACACATCCTCCGAGAGCAACTTCTCCCAACCATCCAAGAACAGTTTGGTGACGAACAATGCCTTTTGCAGCATAATGGAGCACCTTGCCATAAGGCAAAAGTGATAACTAAGTGGCTCCGGGAACAAAACATCGACATTTTGGGTCCGTGGCCAGGAAACTCCCCAGACCTTAATCCCATTGAGAACTTGTGGTCAATCCTCAAGAGGCGGGTGGACAAACAAAAACCCACAACTTCTGACAAACTCCAAGCATTGATTATGCAAGAATGGGCTGCCATCAGTCAGGATGTGGCCCAGAAGTTAATTGTCAGCATGCCAGGGCGGATTGCAGAGGTCTTGAAAAAGAAGGGTCAACACTGCAAATATTGACTCTTTGCATAAACTTAATGTAATTGTCAATAAAAGCCTTTGACACTTATATAATGCTTGTAATTATACTTCAGTATACTATAGTAACATCTGACAAAAATATCTAAAAACACTGAAGCAGCAAACTTTGTGGAGACCAATACTTGTGTCATTCTCAACTTTTGACCACGGCTGTATATCACAGGTAATGACTCCACAGAAATATCTGCCTGGGAATATCACATTGTTCCATTTCACAATACTGTTCTTAGTGTTCAGTGTCACCATCTGTAAATCAGACACTGATTCCAGATCATTCTCTTGATAAAACATTCTTGGTTCTCCATGTCTGATACACAAAATGTGTAATATCTAGGGGTTACATGCTGTCTTAGAAACTTTCCTTATAAATGTCATCCTGCAGTTTTAACAAAAACATATATTTTGGTAAAAAGTAAAAGTGTTCAAAATAATATTTAATAAACAACCAGTTTATTAAACAGTAGTGTGGAGAAACTAAAAAGTGAATATAGAGAAAATGTAAACCTCTGTTTAGCCTACATGACTTAGAAAAACTATTATCAACATTAACATTACATTTTTTCCCTCTAGTGATTCACTCCCTGAAGTATTTCTACATCGCATCTTCTGAAGTTCCCAACTTCCCAGAGTTTGTGGTTGTGGGGATGGTGGATGATGTTCAGATGGTTCACTATGACAGCAACAGCCAGAGAGCGGTGCCCAAACAGGACTGGATGAACAAGGCAGCAGACCCACAGTACTGGGATAAGCAGACAGGGACTTTATTGGGTTCCCAGCAGACTTTCAAAGCTGGCGTTGATATTCTAAAGCAGCGTTTTTAACCAAAGTGGAGGTAAGTCCTTCATCTTAACCTCATCTGATCAGTTGTGTTTGTGTAAACTGTAAACATTCCTTATTCTAGGAGCTATGGTGCTTGCCTACGGAGCTGTGATGGGAACGGCACCTCCGTACCTTCAGGCTCTGATCAGTCCCTACACCCAAACGAGGGTATTGCGTTCATCCACCTCTGGCCTGCTGGTCCCCCTACCTCTGCGGAAGCACTGTTCCCGCTCAGCCCAGTCAAAACTGTTCGCTGCTCTGGCACCCCAATGGTGGAACAAGCTCCCTCACGACGCCAGGACAGAGGAGTCACTCACCACCTTCCGGAGACACTTGAAACCCCACCTCTTGAAGGAACACCTGGGATAGGATAAAGTAATCCTTCTACCCCCCTTACCCCACCCCAAAGAAAAAAAATAAAAAAATAACATATTGTAAAGTGGTTGTCCCACTGGCTATAAGGTGAATGCACCAATTTGTAAGTCGCTCTGGATAAGAGCGTCTGCTAAATGACGTAAATGTAAATGTAAATGGCATCAAACTATAAGCATCTTTATGCACGTATGTCATTGGTAAGGTCACTCTCCAATTACCTGAATGGCAGCTTGGTGAATATCAGATCTCTCTGTGATCTCTGTTTGAGATACATGTGCAAGTTTAATTTGTCAGTCAGTACCTCAGTCAGTCCCTCTAGTCTGCTCTGTGGGGCTTTCATGCTGTGTGTGTGTGTGTTGTCCACACCGTCCAGCTGTGTGCTCCTCCTCTGTCCCCCACAGTAGAGCTGTAGTCTCCTCAGCCTCTCTGAGTGTCTCTCTGATCTGATGGGACAGTAGAGAGAAGTAGAGCAGCAGAACATGATGATGATGATGATGATGATGATGATGTGTCTTTGGTCTTCTCTGCTCTAATGGACCAAAGCTCCCAGTGACTCCCTGTGGGCTCTGCTGCTGGAGCTGATCAGGCCTCTCAGGGGAATATCTACACACTCACACACACTCACCTGTCACCTTCAGGATCTGGGCACCACACACACACAGCTCCAGTAGACTCACATTATTGAGAGATAATCTTCCTCATGTTAGTCTCTCCATCTCTCTCTCCTGTTGTCCCTGACTGGACAGTGGATCCTCTCTCACTTCCTCTATATATCTCTGACATCATCACTAGAGGACAGTCTTCATCTATCAACAGTGTTTTATTCATTTACACACCTCATTGAAAACTACAGTCCTACACAACATCCATTTGTTAGAATAACACTACTGTACTGAACACAATGTGCATCTTCAACACAGTAGATAGAACCAAGCCAACATCAGCTGGTGTGGAATAGATCCACACTCTCTTGAGTCTCCTCATCAACTCTGTCTCTGTGGTGAAGGTGTGACATCATCACCACACTGTAGAGGTCTGAGTTGGATCTCTGTTTTATTCCAGTCTGATTGAACAACTAATATATGATGTTAGAGATCCCACTGGCAGACTGAATCTGGTGAACAGATTGCACAATGTTGCTGACCCTCCTTTTTCTGTTTCAGGAGACCACTATATCCAGTATATGTATGGCTGCTCATGGGATGATGAGACTGGAGAAGCAGATGGGTTTAGACAACTGGGTTATGATGGGGAGGACTTCCTTGTGTACGACATGAAGAGGTTCACTTGGATCGCTCCTAAACAGCAAGCTGTGTTCACTCAGCACAAGTGGAACAGTGACCAAGCTGGACTGGTATTCTGGAAGAACTACATCTCCCAGACCTGCATTGACTGGCTGAAGAAGTATCTGGACTATGGGAAGAGCACTCTGATGAGGACAGGTAAACATTCACAAATGTCCCTTTTTTTCTTTTGTCCTTGTATTTATGCAACACTTGAAATCTATCTTTTGATTTGTGAATTAAGTCCAGTACTACACAACTATAGATGTCACTTAATAACATTGAGGGGTTCTGGAACAACAGTGAAATATGGCTAGTTAATTATACAGAATGCACCATATTGGTGTGACATTCATCTATACCACCGAAATCGTTTATCTTTACTGATTCTGTATTATCTACAGAAATCCACCATAATTTATGGTATAATTTTGATAAATGTACATACAGTACCAGTCAAAGGTTTTGACAAACCTACTCATTCCAGGGTTTTTCTTTATTTTTACTATTTTCTACATTTTAGAATAATAGTGAAGACATCAAAACTATGAAATAACACATATTTCCATGACAAAAAAAGTGTTAAACAAATCGAAATACATTTGAGATTTTTCAAATAGCCACCCTTTGCCTTGATGACAGCTTTGTACACTCTTGGGATTCTCTCAACAAGTTTCACCTGGAATGGTTTTCCAACAGTCTTGAAGGAGTTCCCACATATGCTGAGCACTTGCTGGCTACTTTTCCTTCACTCTGTGGTCCAACTCATCCCAAACTGTCACACCCTGACTTATGGGACTCAAGTATGTTGAGTCAGGATGTGGAGTTCTATGTTATCTCTATGTTTATATTCTAGGTTGTGTGTTTTTTCAATCAGAGGCAGCTGTCGCTCGTTGTCTCTGATTGGGGATCATACTTAGGCAGCCTATTGGCAATCATTGGTTGTGGGATCTTGTTCCGTGTATAGGCTTGTATTGTGTTTAGCCTGAGGACTAAACGTTACGTTGTTTTGTTCGTGTGTTTATTTTGATAAATAAACATGTATGCATTTCACGCTGCGCCATGGTCTGACCCGTCCTTCAACGGCCGTGACACAAACCATCTCAATTGGGTTGAGGTCGGTTGATTGTGGAGGCCAGGTCATCTGATGCAGCAGTCCATCACTCTCCTTCTTGGTCAAATAGCCCTTACACAGCCTGGAGGTATGTTTTGGGTCATTGTCCTGTTGAAAAACACTTTTTTTGTTTACTACATGATTCCATATGTGTTATTTCATAGTTTTGATGTCTTCACTATTATATACAATGTAGAAAATAGTAAAAATAAAGAAAAACCCTGGAATGAGTAGGTGTGTCCAAATTTTTGACTGGTACTATAGATGCTTTTAGTTTGCGCCCATTTCAAAATACCCCCCACTGAAATTATGTGTCTCTCTCTCTCTCTCTCTCTCTCTCTCTCTCTCTCTCTCTCTCTCTCTCTCTGTCTTTCTCTGTGTCTCTCTCTCTCTCTCTCTCTGTCTCTCTTCCCTCCACTCTTTTCTATTTTACTCTCTCTCTCCAGTCTCTCCCTCAGTGTCTCTGATCCTGAAGACCCCTTCCTCTCTAGTGACCTGCCACGCTACAGGTTTCTACCCCAGTGGAGTCATGGTGTTCTGGCAGAAAGACGGGCAAGAACAGCATGAAGATGTGGAGAATGGAGAGATTCTCCGCAACGATGATGGAACCTTCCAGAAAAGAACCCACCTCACAGTGACGTCTGAGGAGTGGAAGAACAACAAGTATCAGTGTGTGGTTCATGTCACTGGTATCAAGGAGGATTTCATCAAGGTTCTGACTGAGTCTGAGATCTTGACCAACTGGGGTAAGAGGGAGAGATTAAAATATACACTATATCCAACCCTCCTATTGAATGTGCCCAATATTTATAATTTCTAAATTCACTCATCTGCACAGGAGCACTATCTTTCTGACTGCATGTTCTCATTGACTTCCTGCTTGTTGTAGTTTTTTTTTACGTACAGGAATGCTGCTTGGAGTTCATTTGAGATGGAAATGTATTATCTTGCACTTTAGTCTGAATGCCCAGTTCTGGTGATTACAGATGACCCAGCCCACAACATTGTCCTCATCATTGGAGCGGTGTCTGAATGCTCTATTCTGATAATTACAGTTGCAAATGAAGCCAACATCTATGGTGTGGCCCTCATTGTAGTGGTTGTTGTAGCTGTCCTGGCCATTGTTGCTGTTGTTGGGTTTGCCATTGGAAGAAGAAGCAGAGTGAGAAATGTGAGGAGAGAAAGACCTCTTTCTATTGTCATATGTAGGCTACACTGTCATCTTAGATATTATCAGCTGTGATATAGTTAGTGTAGAAGTAATAGTCATAGTACTGGTTTACAAGCAATAGTATTGTACAGTGTTGTTAGTGATGGTAGACGTATGTTTGATTTGATCTGATAATGCAGTAGGAATACTCTCAAACATTGTGTTCTCTTGTAATATTCCAACAAATCAGAGTCAATAATAACATGATGTTTCAGGTTTTGTTCCAGCCAGCAGTAAGTGGGGACCTTGATGTTGTTCACTATTCTAAAACGATCACAGATTGTTTGTTTTGTTTTCTGTTTGACTGTATCCATTTTAGAATGTGGTTGTCTCTTTTCCTTGTAGATTCTGATGCTGGTTCAAACGTAGATGTCAATTGATGTAGCTACTTAGTTTATATGGAAGGTTTTATTTACCGTGAACCATGCATTAGGAAATTAACCTGAACTCATTATCTTTCAAGTCAGTCTCTTTTTCTAACATGGGGGTTTTATTTCTGTTTTAGCTGACTGGGACAGCTCTGGAAAGGGACTCCTGAAGACTTGAGAGACCTCTCTGCACTTCTGTAACATCAGAGTAAGTCACTTAAGGTGTCCTCATATTAATGAGCAGACTAGAGATAGAACCACTACCACACACAAGCACACACACTGTAAACCAGTGGAGGTTGCTGAGGGGAGGATGGCTCATAATAATGGCTGGAACAGACTCAATGGGACTATCATTTGTTATTCAACAGGACAATGACCCAACACACCTCCAGGCTGTGTAAGGGCTATTTGACCAAGAAGGAGAGTGATGGAGTGCTGCATCAGATGATCTGGCCTCCACAATCACCCGACCTATAATAATAATAATAATACACACATAATAATATGCCATTTAGCAGACGCTTTTATCCAAAGCGACTTACAGTCATGTGCGCGTAAATTTTTACGTATTTGGATTTGTTTAACACTTTTCTGGTTACTACATGATTCCATATGTGTTACTTCGTAGTTTTGATGTCTTCACAATTTTTCTACAATGTAGAAAATAGTAAAAATAAAGAAAAACCCTGGAATGAGTAGGTGTGTCCAAACCTTTGACTGGTACTGTATATATATTTTTTGCCTGTTTTGCATGTTATTTTGGCATTAATACGTGTCACATCGGTTTTGCAAACTATGTAAAATAAAAAAAGAATTGTGTTCTGTCACTCATGGGGAAACTACGTCACTGCAAAATCTATGGGGAGAGCTCAAAAATTCAAAACCCTTGGGTGCTGCCATAGTTTTACATTAGAAGTGCCCATCCAAAAAGGCTCAAGGTCGTTGGCCACAGATAAAATGACGTCAAATCACGTTATATCTACCGTAGCTTTGATTTGGAATGATCATGTCAACATCATACTTTCTAAATCTTAGCTAGCAAGCTAGACAAGCAGTCATCATCAAGAATCAAGTCGACAATCTACTGGCAAGTCCTTTTCAATCCTTGTCATATGAAGAGAAATTATAGATAAAACGAATCGGTGCTCGTCGGCCATTGGACATAAACATTACACAACAAGTTGGAAGTCGCAAATTCAACAATGAGTGGTTTGGAAGGAATCAGTGGCTAACTTTAAGCTTTGCAAAGCAATCACTAGCCTGCTATTCAGTGGAGATGGTGTGTGGTCCAAGTCTGGGTTTAAGGGTCTCTTTTCCAAGCTTAAAAGGATAAACATTTGCTCTCAACACACGATCTGCCAGAAAAGGTTGAATACATTGGCCATGCTGTCAATCCAGCATGACCTCTGCCGCGTTCAAGACAACTGGGAACTTTGAGAAAACGAGCTCCGACTGGGGAAAATGCGTTTTGAACGCCCCTCCAACTTCGGAATTGCAAGTTGGGAACTCTTGCCTCTTTCTACAGCTCCGACCTGAAGATCACTGACGTTATGATTCAACCTTGTTTTTTTCAGAGTTCCCAGTTGTCTTGAAAGCACCATAAATTCAGAGAATGACAGACTTTGATAAAAAAGTTTGATGACTGAACTTGCCCACAAGAAGGACCGGCGCGCCACCTTCCTGTTCAAGTGAGCACAGCACAACAAGGTGAGTCCAAAAATGTCTTGTATGCTGCTGCATAAATGATGTAATATGCAAGGGAGATATGTATACTGTAGCTAAGAAAGTAATACTAAGTGTGTAGTAAGCTGTTAGTATCCCAAGTGCCTCACCCTAATAATTTGGTCCCTTCCCCTCTCATAACTTAGCCTACTGTTCTGACTTGGTGGTGCACATGTAGCCTATACAGTGGGGGGGGAAAGTATTTAGTCAGCCACCAATTGTGCAAGTTCTCCCACTTAAAAAGACGAGAGAGGCCTGTAATTTTCATCATAGGTACACGTCAACTATGACAGACAAAATGAGAAAAAAAAATCCAGAAAATCACATTGTAGGATTTTTAATGAATTTATTTGCAAATTATGGTGGAAAATAAGTATTTGGTCAATAACAAAAGTTTCTCAATACTTTGTTATATACCCTTTGTTGGCAATGACACAGGTCAAACGTTTTCTGTAAGTCTTCACAAGGTTTTCACACACTGTTGCTGGTATTTTGGCCCATTCCTCATGCAGATCTCCTCTAGAGCAGTGATGTTTTGGGGGCTGTCGCTGAGCAACACAGACTTTCAACTCCCTCCAAAGATTTTCTATGGGGTTGAGATCTGGAGACTGGCTAGGCCACTCCAGGACCTTGAAATGTTTCTTACGAAGCCACTCCTTCGTTGCCCGGGCGGTGTGTTTGGGATCATTGTCATGCTGAAAGACCCAGCCACGTTTCATCTTCAATGCCCTTGCTGATGGAAGGAGGTTTTCACTCAAAATCTCACGATACATGGCCCCATTCATTCTTTCCTTTACACGGATCAGTCGTCCTGGTCCCTTTGCAGAAAAACAGCCCCAAAGCATGATGTTTCCACCCCCATGCTTCACAGTAGGTATGGTGTTCTTTGGATGCAACTCAGCATTCTTTGTCCTCCAAACACGACGAGTTGAGTTTTTACCAAAAAGTTCTATTTTGGTTTCATCTGACCATATGACATTCTCCCCAATCCTCTTCTGGATCATCCAAATGCACTCTAGCGAACTTCAGACGGGCCTGGACATGTACTGGCTTAAGCAGGGGGACACGTCTGGCACTGCAGGATTTGAGTCCCTGGCGGCGTAGTGTGTTACTGATGGTAGGCTTTGTTACTTTGGTCCCAGCTCTCTAGGTCCCACTGTGTGGTTCTGGGGATTTTGCTCACCGTTCTTGTGATCATTTTGACCCCACGGGGTGAGATCTTGCGTGGAGCCCCAGATCGAGGGAGATTATCAGTGGTCTTGTATGTCTTCCATTTCCTAATAATTGCTCCCACAGTTGATTTCTTCAAACCAAGCTGCTTAGCTATTGCAGATTCAGTCTTCCCAGCCTGGTGCAGGTCTACAATTTTGTTTCTGGTGTCCTTTGACAGCTCTTTGGTCTTGGCCATAGTGGAGTTTGTAGTGTGACTGTTTGAGGTTGTGGACAGGTGTCTTTTATACTGATAACAAGTTCAAACAGGTGCCATTAATACAGGTAACGAGTGGAGGACAGAGGAGCCTCTTAAAGAAGAAGTTACAGGTCTGTGAGAGCCAGAAATCTTGCTTGTTTGTAGGTGACCAAATACTTATTTTCCACCATAATTTGCAAATAAAGTCATTAAAAATCCTACAATGTCATTTTCTGGATAAAAAAATCTCAATTTGTCTGTCATAGTTGACGTGTACCTATGATGAAAATTACAGGCCTCTCTCATCTTTTTTAAGTGGGAGAACTTGCACAATTGGTGGCTGACTAAATACTTTTTTTTCCCCACTGTAACTGTTTTAGAGAAATGTAATCATCAAATATTGTACGAGCTTTCATTGTCTGCTTTCATGCCCCCTTTATTTATCCTACGGTTCTGACTTTGTGTACAGGGAGCATGCTGTAAGAACGGCCAATGTTCTGAATTCTGTACATTTCAAAAGTGCTGAACAATTAGTTGTATTGACTACGTCCGTCCTCGATCGCTCGTTAATGTCTTAATCGAATTACGGATTGCCTCTTATCTGCTTGATGTTCCCTTATGCCATAGTTTATACATGTCAATTGTCAGTAGAAACCACATTTGTTAAAGCAAGTCAGCCATAGCAGCTATGTTTTTTTTTTTAAGGCAGTAAATGAGTCTGAATGAACTGCTTCGCTGCCAGACAAGGCTCCGCTGATAGCCAGGTGTTGCAGTGGTAAGATGCTGGGACTGCTGTTGGGAATCTGCTGTTTGGACAGCTTTATGTAGGCCCTAACAGTTTGTGGGCACCGTTTGTCACCGTTATAATGCAATTAATGTATTGTTTAGTGTTGTGTAGTGGCTTTGCTGGCATGCATCTCCCTTTGTTTTGTTTTTTGCCCCACCAAGATTTACAAGCTAAAATCTCCACTGTGGACACTTAATGTTTTTGATATTGCTACTATGCAAATATGCATGTAACCATTTCACTGCACTGTTTACACCTTTTGTATCCTGTGCATGTGACAAATAAATGTTGATTTTATTTGATATAGTTCACCAGAGACGGTAATGTGAAGAACAATATGACCTACACCAAATTCATATAAGGATAAAGTGTTTTTTTTTTTTTTCTTTTTTTATTGTAGGCTACTAATTTTACCATATTTAGTCTTGCTCTTTGGTTGTTTACTACACTACTCACTCTGTTCAGCACATGGCCTCACATGTGATTCCTTAAAGAGATGGGTGGGGCTAAGGCTTAAGAGGGTGTGAACGATGCTGAATGGGTGTAGACAAAGATGAGCTCTCCAGTAGGTGTACCAAAACATTCAAAGGCCATTTTCTCAAAAGTGGGGTTACAGGTTTATCAACTTTCAAAGCAGAATTACTTTCCCATTGTTCCTCAACTGCAGCTTATGATATACAGTATACAAAACAAGTCTCTGCTTTTATCCAATGTAAAAAACACAATTTCTAATTTTGCTACATAACACCGAATTGAGGTGGTGAGTCACATATTAGAATCAATGGAACACCATGAAAGTGTGTTTCTGGAAAGGATTAGATTGTTGTGCGATGTTAAATTAAGATTGTAACATATTATTCTACAAATAAAACATAAATGATCGATTTTCTCCTAACTGAAGCCAACAAAACAATCGCATTTAATAGATATCGCTGTAACTGGAAAAACATAATGATTTTGTTTGAATGTGTAGTTTAGCAACACGTGTAGGTTTTGGTGGTATAAGAGACAGTAATTGTGTGACGTTATAATGTTGCTCACATTATTCACTTGTTTTAGTTGTATGGGCAAAAGCCAGACAAGGCCTATCCACATGTTCCATTTGTACATATTCCTCTTGTACCAAAAGTGATGGTATGTCTCTATTGCTGTTTCTTTTGGGGCTAGCAGGTTCTGGACAATAAGTTGGTGATGGGCCAAGTTGAACAAAAGTGTTTCTACTTTGTACATTATGGATGCTGTACACATAAAGCAATGATCTACCAAATCTAATGCAAGTCCCGAAAACAGGATTGTTAATGTGATCCATTTAAGAGATACAGTGAGGGAAAAAAGTATTTGATCCCCTGCTGATTTTGTACGTTTGCCTACTGACAAAGAAATGATCAGTGTATAATTTTAATGGTAGGTTTATTTGAACAGTGAGAGACAGAATAACAACAACAAAATCCAGAAAAACGCATGTCAAAAATGTTATAAATTGATTTGCATTTTAATGAGGGAAATAAGTATTTGACCCCCTCTCATTCAGAAAGTTTCTGGCTCCCAGGTGTCTTTTATACAGGTAACGAGCTGAGATTAGGAGCACACTCTTAAAGGGAGTGGACACCTGTCCACAGAAGCAATCAATCAATCAGATTCCATACTCTCCACCATGGCCAAGACCAAAGAGCTCTCTAAGGATGTCAGTGACAAGATTGTAGACCTACACAAGGCTGGAACGGGCTACAAGACCATCGCCAAGCAGCTTTGTGAGAAGGTGACAACAGTTGGTGCGATTATTTGCAAATGGAAGAAACACAAAATAACTGTCAATCTCCCTCGGCCTGGGCCTGGGGCTCCATGCAAGATCTCACCTCGTGGAGTTGCAATGATCATGAGAACGGTGAGGAATCAGCCCAGAACTACACGGGAGGATCTTGTCAATGATCTCAAGGCAGCTGGGACCATAGTCACCAAGAAAACAATTGGTGACACACTATGCCGTGAAGGACTGAAATCCTGCAGCGCCCGCAAGGTTCCCCTGCTCAAGAAAGCACATATACAGGCCCGTCTGAAGTTTGCCAATGAACATCTGAAGGATTCAGAGGAGAACTGGGTGAAAGTGTTGTGGTCAGATGAGACCAAAATCGAGCTCTTTGGCATCAACTCAACTCGCCGTGTTTGGAGGAGGAGGAATGCTGCCTATGACCCCAAGAACACCATCCCACCCGTCAAACATGGAGGTGGAAACATTATGCTTTGGGGGTGTTTTTTCTGCTAAGGGGACAGGACAACTTCACTGCATCAAAGGGACGATGGACGGGGGCCTTGTACCGATCAAATCTTGGGTGAGAACCTCCTTCCCTCAGCCAGGGCATTGGAAATGGGTTGTGGATGGGTATTCCAGCATGACAATGACCCAAAACGTACGGCCAAGGCAACAAAGGAGTGGCTCAAGAAGAAGCACATTAAGGTCCTGGACTGGCCTAGCCAATCTCCAGACCTAAATCCCATAGAAAATCTGTGGAGGGAGCTGAATGTTCGAGTTGCCAAACGTCAGCCTCAAAATCTTAATGACTTGGAGAAGATCTGCAAAGAGAAGTGAGACAAAATCCCTCCTTAGATGTGTGCAAACCTGGTTGCCAACTACAAGAAACGTCTGACCTCTGTGATTACCAACAAGGGTTTTGCCACCAAGTACTAAGTCATGTTTTGCGGAGGGGTCAAATACTTATTTCCCTCATTAAAATGCAAATCAATTTATAACATTTTTGACATGCGTTTTTCTTGATTTTGTTGTTGTTATTCTGTCTCTCACGGTTCAAATAAACCTACCATTAAAATTATAGACTGATCATTTCTTTCTCAGTGGGCAAACGTACAAAATCAGCAGGGGATCAAATACTTTTTTCCCTCACTGTACATAATCAACCAGCCAAACAAGACAAATTACAGACCATTCAGTAAGAATGTTCTTACAATTCAATAAAGTCCACAAAATGTGAATGAATAAAGAGCAAAGGACTTGAAGTGACACAATATCATTTTGTATATGGGTTTAAGAAGTAATATATATTTTGATGACCTGTATGAAAAATGATGGGGTGGCAGGTAGCTTAGCGGTTAAGACCATTGGGCCAGTAACCGAAAGGTAAGTTGCTGGTTCATGTCCCACAGCTGACTAGGTGAAAAATCTGACAATGTGTCCTAGAGCAAGGCATTTAACCCTAATTGCTCCTTTAAGTCGCTCTGGATATGAGTGTCTGCTAAATGATGTAAATGTTTGAATAAAATTATTTTGTCCGTTAAACATTATCTTATGATAGAGATTAGAATAAATAATGTTCAGTATCTTCACTTGTCTTGAAGTCCACAGCACTGCTCTTTTTCATTCTCCTTCTAATCAGGGACTGATTCAAACCTGGAAAACCAGGTTTTGAATCAGTAATTGAAATAATTGATTCACCTATGAATCAATTATATTTATTGATCAATAAACAGCCATGCAGGAAAGAGACTACTGTTGATACTGAAGAATATTTAATGGCATGGTGTTGCTATAAGGGATGTACCCCCGCATTGACCCGGTACCGGTACCCCCTGTACATAGCCTAGTTATTGTTATTTTATTGGGTAAATTTTTATTCTTTTTTACTTTAGTTTATTTGGTAAATATTTTCTTAACTCTTTCTTGAACTGCATTGTTGGTTAAGGGCTTGTAAGTAAGCATTTCACAGTAAGGTCTACACCTGTTGTATTCGGCGCATGTGACAAGTAACATTTGATTTAATTATATTTTATAATAACCCACTGGGACCTGTAGAATAGTCCCCATGTAACTACTGCACACACTATTCATATCCACAGTAACTCATTTATCAAGCTGAGAAAATGAACATAACATGGGATAAATAAGCTACTTCTGGTTTAATGGCTAATGTATTCCTTAAGCGCCTTATTAGACCACATCACTGTAAAACGTCCTGATATTACCACAATTCTGTTTGTAGAATTTGTAAAATACACTTACACTAAAGTGGAAATGTACAGAACTAAAGTGGAAATGTACAGAAGGGTGCCAACCAAAAGGTACCCGGGCAAACACATCCGACTGGTTTTGGGACATGTATTTGTGTTTCAGGAAACAGTTTGTTGGAGGCAGATACGCTAGACAAAACTATAAGCACTGAATTTTACTTCCTGCTTCAACTGTTGGTTATGAGGTTATTTTATTTGACTGTTTAGTAGACTAAAACATTTGACTAAACCTCTTCAAGTCACAAAGTTGTCATGTGTATTTAACAAGTCTCAACAGACTTTACAGAGAAAATAAAAATCAAGGTTTGTAGTATCGTATTAAACAATCCTACAAACCTTTTCCAATGACTGGCACTAGTAAATAACTGGTAGATTCTCATACTGTACAAAAACATTGTTAGGCATGTAAGACCTTCAGGTTAAACAATAGAGGCCATAGTATGCCGTTTGAAAACAGTCTTTATTTGGAGCAGTGTTGGGATCAGTTGAGAGAGAACACAGTGCTTCTGTGTGGATGTGGAGAACCATTGCGCTCTCCCAAAAGCTTGGCTGGTGCGTAAAACCCGCAAATTCAGACAAACAAAAGGTGTAATGGGTTCGTACTCAAAAATATGTTGCATAAAGCTGACTTCATTATTCGATGTCAGGGATAGCGGATAGCGTACACAGACGTTATCGGCTTCACAGCCTTCTTCAGTGTGTTCATCAGAACGTGCTGGGATCAGTTGAGAGAACACAGTGTGGTCTGTGTGGATATGGAGGCTGATCTGGGATCAGAACATGCCCTTTCTGTAGTGGTGGATCAGCTCTGACACGTCCTCCTTACACACCTTTATCCAGCCGTCCTCCTTCATGTAGTAAACTGGACAAACACAGACACAGTTACACATAAAGGTATTGTTTACATTTTATTTTCCTATGGATTCAGCATATGAATACTTTTTAATATGGATAAATACTTCTTAAATTAGATATAATTGTATATTTAGTAATAACCTCTTGAATGGAATTCACACCTGGAATTTACACAACAAACAAACAAATATCTCAAAATTCATCTAACTCAATCCTGCACCTATCTATGCTCCACAACCAGTAGAGAACATCCGACCAGAGAGACGTGTGGCATTGTCATCCACATAGTACAAACCAGGGCCCTGGACAGCAAGACACAAATATATTGATACTCATCAACAGACATGACAACTGGAGACAATCCAATGGTAGTCACAAATGGTGGGTACCATCAGGATGAAAATGTAAGCTATAAAATCAGGCTTTCAAATAAACACACATGCACACACATGCCACACCACACACACACAGACACACTCCTCTCCTCACTCCCTCCCACCCTGTACGTTGTTGTCCCAGCCAATGATCATGCTGCCCATGGAGAGGCTCATCTTGTTAGCCTCCTTTGACACTGTTTTGAAGATGAACAAAGACTTTATTACATCCCATTACAAATAGTCCTAATTTCCTCAAAATTGTTGCTCATTCCTGGCAATACATTAATCTAACAACTCTGATGAGATGGTAGGAACTTCAATAAGAAAATATTAATGAAAAGTAGTCTATGCCGTCTATACAAGGCAAGATAATTTTAAACAAAAATATAATTCAAAACAAAGAAAATGAAAACAATATTCAAGTTTTATTGTCACATGCACAAGAACAATTAAATGCTTGATTTGCAAGCTCAACCCAACAGCTCATTATTCAATATCCAAAAAGTATAACTAATAAAAATGATATATTATGAAGAAATAAGAAATGAGAGGAAGCTATGTACAGGGTCAGTGCCAATACAAAATGTACAATGTGCAGGGATACTGGAGTAGTTTGAGGTAGATATATACATGTAGGCGTGGGATTAGGAGAAAGTGACTGGTAGCAGGGTACATTATAATAATAATAATAGAAGTAAACAGTATGGCAGCAGCATGAGTGGTGGGTGTGTGTGTGCGTGGTGGTGAGTGCGTGTGGGTGTTAGTGTACACGGATATGCATGTAACAGGGCTGAAAAGTGACTGGTAGCAGAAATATACTGAATAAATACTAATGGTAATATATACAGTGGGGAAAAAAAGTATTTAGTCAGCCACCAATTGTGCAAGTTCTCCCACTTAAAAAGATGAGAGAGGCCTGTAATTTTCATCATAGGTACACGTCAACTATGACAGACAAAATGAGGAAAAAAAATCCAGAAAATCACATTGTAGGATTTTTAATGAATTTATTTGCAAATTATGGTGGAAAATAAGTATTTGGTCAATAACAAAAGTTTCTCAATACTTTGTTATATACCCTTTGTTGGCAATGACACAGGTCAAACGTTTTCTGTAAGTCTTCACAAGGTTTTCACACACTGTTGCTGTTATTTTGGCCCATTCCTCCATGCAGATCTCCTCTAGAGCAGTGATGTTTTGGGGCTGTCGCTGGGCAACACGGACTTTCAACTCCCCTCCAAAGATTTTCTATGGGGTTGAGATCTGGAGACTGGCTAGGCCACTCCAGGACCTTGAAATGCTTCTTACGAAGCCACTCCCTTCGTTGCCCGGGCGGTGTGTTTGGGATCATTGTCATGCTGAAAGACCCAGCCACGTTTCATCTTCAATGCCCTTGCTGATGGAAGGAGGTTTTCACTCAAAATCTCACAATACATGGCCCCATTCATGCTTTCCTTTACACGGATCAGTCGTCCTGGTCCCTTTGCAGAAAAACAGCCCCAAAGCATGATGTTTCCACCCCCATGCTTCACAGTAGGTATGGTGTTCTTTGGATGCAACTCAGCATTCTTTGTCCTCCAAACACGACGAGTTGAGTTTTTACCAAAAAGTTCTATTTTGGTTTCATCTGACCATATGACATTCTCCCCAATCCTCTTCCGGATCATCCAAAGGCACTCTAGCAAACTTCAGACGGGCCTGGACATGTACTGGCTTAAGCAGGGGGACTGCAGGATTTGAGTCCCTGGCGGCGTAGTGTGTTACTAATGGTAGGCTTTGTTACTTTGGTCCCAGCTCTCTGCAGGTCATTCACTAGGTCCCCCCATGTGGTTCTGGGATTTTTGCTCACCGTTCTTGTGATCATTTTGACCCCACGGGGTGAGCTCTTGCGTGGAGCCCCAGACCGAGGGAGATTATCAGTGGTCTTGTATGTCTTCCATTTCCTAATAATTGCTCCCACAGTTGATTTCTTCAAACCAAGCTGCTTACCTATTGCAGATTCAGTCTTCCCAGCCTGGTGCAGGTCTACAATTTTGTTTCTGGTGTCCTTTGACAGCTCTTTGGTCTTGGCCATAGTGGAGTTTGGAGTGTGACTGTTTGAGGTTGTGGACAGGTGTCTTTTATACGGATAACAAGTTCAAACAGGTGACATTAATACAGGTAACGAGTGGAGGACAGAGGAGCCTCTTAAAGAAGAAGTTACAGGTCTGTGAGAGCCAGAAATCTTGCTTGTTTGTAGGTGACCAAATACTTATTTTCCACCATAATTTGCAAATAAATTCATTAAAAATCCTACAATGTGATTTTCTGGATTTTTTTTTCTCAATTTGTCTGTCATAGTTGACGTGTATCTATGATGAAAATTACAGGCCTCTCTCATCTTTTTAAGTGGGAGAACTTGCACAATTGGTGGCTGACTAAATACTTTTTTTCCCCACTGTACATGTGAACAGGAGTAATAGTGACTAGTAACAGGATAAAATAGATAGATATTAATGGTAATGAAATCAATAATCAATGCAGCAGCGTAGTGGTAATAATAAATGTAATCAATAATCATTTTAGCAGCAGTGTAGATGTGAGGGGGAGTAGTTCTTAGCCATTTAACAGTCTTTTGGCCAGGGGATAGAAGCTGTTTAGGAGTCTGTTGGTCTGAGCCTTGATTCACCGGTATCGTCTGCCAGATGGGAGCATTGAGAACAGTCCATGTCTCGGGGGGCTGGAATCTTTAGCAATTTTTCGGGCCTTTCTCAGACACCGCCTGGCATGTACGTCCTTGAAGGCTGGGAGCTCAGCCCTGGTGATGCGCTAGGCCGTCTGCACCACCCTCTGTAGGGCCTTCCGGTCGAGGGCGGTGCAGTTGCCATACCAGACGGTGATACAACCAGTCAGGAGGCTCTCGATGGAGCAGCTGTAAAAGCTCCTAAGGATCAAAGGGGCCATGCCAATTGTTTTAGCTTCCTGAGGGAGAAGAGGCATCTGCCATGCCTTCTTCACGACTGTGCTGGTGTGAGAGTACCCAGTTAAGTCCTCAGTGATGTGGACACCGAGGACCTTGAAGCTCATGAGCCTCTATATATACACATACTTCCAGGGAATTTCTATAAATACAACATATTTTCTGATGAAAACCATTATATTCCAGTTGAATTTTGTCTTATATTCACATGTACCATCAGAATCGATAGAAAGCAATGACAGGGTTCAATCTTAAATTACACAGGATCAATTAATCCAATAGAACCACTAATTACACAACACACAAATATCTGCATCCACATATACACACGCTCATGTACACAAGTTCTGTGAGTTCCTCTAGAGATGAATTCTCAAACAGACAGTGTATTCATTTGCCAATATTTGAATTGGTCTCATATTAAAATATATTTTGTCAGATGATTAATTGTCAACTGCGGTCAGACATTCAATATCTTCTTTCAGGATATACTGTACATGTACCACCTTCCACAATGGTAACATTTTATTCCTGAAATTCCATCTTTGTTTGTTCCATTACACACTCACCTGGGAATCCCAGATGTTTCCACATTTACTTCACTTCCTGTAATTGAGAGAGGATAAGGATGAGCCTTATGTGTGTAAACTAACAAAACAGACAATGGGAGAAATCCAAAGACCTAATTCAAAATTCACTAATACATCAAACATAATGTCATCATATTATATAGTAATCCATGGGCTGTAGTGTTAACTAGAGGGATACAACTTGAGAGAAAAAATAGATTTGGGCAAGGCAGTGTTAGCTGGGAACGGAGTGTACAAAATATTAGGAACCAATATTGAGTTGCACCCCATTTTGCCCTCAGAACACCCTCAATTTGTCGGGGCATGGACTCTACAAGGTCTTGAAAGTGTTCCACAGGGATGCTGGCCCATGTTCACTCCAATGCTTCCCACAGTTGTGTCAAGTTGGCTGGATGTCCTTTGGGTGATGGATCATTCTTGATACACACAGGAAACTGTTGAGCGTGAAAAACCCAGCAGTGTTGCAGTTCTTGACACACTGGAACCAGTGCGCCTGGTATCTACTACCATATCCTGTTCAAAGGCACTTAAATATTTTGTCTTGCCCATTCACCCTCTGAATGGCACACATACACAATCCATGACTCAATTGTCTCAAGGCTTAAAAGTCCTTCTTTAACCTGTCTCCTACCTTCATCTACACTGATTGAAGTGGATTTAACAAGTGACATCAATAAGGGATCATAGCTTTCACCTGGATTCACCTGGTCAGTATGTCATGTAAAGAGCAGGTGTTCCTAATGTTTTTTTACACTCGGTGTACATAGATACATAGTACTTACATGTAACTACAAAATATGTCTGACAACATTTATGAAAGCGCAATTACCTTCTCTTGTGAGTTAGCATCATCGGGCCCTATAAAAGCAAGAAAAGGTCAAGCCTTAGATTGACACACAAGATCCAAATTCATTCTTTGGATGGACACAGTAGCTTTACGGCATCAACATCTTACATTACATTAGTGCAGTTTTTGTGTATCTTAGTTCAAACTGATTGTAGTTACCAGAGCTAAATGTCCAGGAGAGGACCTTGATCAAACCATAAATCCCCAGGGCCACGGCAACCATCGCCATAGAGTCCTCAATGGAGGGAGCACTGACACCTGATTGGGGTAAAGAGATGAGGAGTAAATTTAAGACATATGCATAATGTGTTGTATCATGTCTAATTTATTTGACTGTTCAGATCAATATAATTGCACATCAGAAATGATACTGGTAGGCCTAGAGACACTGCCCCTAACCACAGATCTAGGATCAGATTCCTTTACCCCAATCCTAACCTTTGTGACCGACTGGATCGATTCGGTCTTACGTAGAAACATTTGAAATGGTGTTTTTTACAAGAGATAAAAGTAGAGACTCAGAGTTAGAAAATTGTATATCATACACTACAGTTGGGGAACAATGAGAAAGTAATTCTGCTTTGAAAGTTGATAAACTTGTAACCCCACTTTTGAGAATATGTGCCTTGAATGTTTTGGTTCACCCCATTAACTACAATCACCCCATTAAAAGGTGGTAATCATTTTAACAATCACACCATTCATATGGTGAATGTGGTACCCCACACGCCACGTGTGGTATGCGTTACCTTTGAATGGAGATTCAGAACCACACATCGTACTGTGTGACACGCGGCCCTTTCAATGGTGATTTTGGACAATTTCAACTGAGACTGAGTGTGCATGATCATGAGAGTTTCTATTGCACAGATTCACGTGCCGGTAAGTCCCTTTTGCATTCTCTTGGTTTTTCTTCTTCTTCGGTGGGGTTTTATGGCGGACTACAACCCAAAAAGGTGTGTTGCTTCCACCTACTGGATGCTGTGATTCCAAGTGAATACACCCTAATGTTGCATAATCCTTGTCAAATGATTTGAGACACATCAGAGACAAATAGTGAATACCTTTTGAAAGTATTATTTTAAAGTGGACAGGGATTTGTTGGCTTCTTGACTTCCTTGAGTTTGTGATCAACTATATGTATTTAATCTGATTTTTCAAAACTGTCTATGTTTCAGAATTATGCAACAATGCCCAAATTTGAGAAAACAAACATCTTTATCCTGGGAAAGGAAATTCCATTGAGAGGCTCTGAGGCGAAAGAGGCACATTGTCCCTCAGTGCTGCACCTCCGGCTGGGAACCTCCTCAGGCCCAAAGGGAGGACCATAGTCCAGCTACAAGTGATCCCCAGACTACCAGTGCTCAGAGGAGGAAAAGGGAAACAGTGGCTGCATGGAGAGAGATGAGGGAGCAGCTGCAAAACATCCTTGTGGAGAACATGGTCCCCCCAGTAAAATCCATCTGCTCCGTGTGTGGGATCGAGCCAGAGATAATATGGCGGTGCACTGACTGTGGGGTTGAGACAATATTTTACTCTGACTGTGTGGTGGCCACCCATAAAGACTAAAATATTGTCCACTACCTGGAGATCTGGCAGGTAATTATCGTTTACAATGTTTGATCATGTGCCCAATTGACAAAGAAACTAATTTCTCAAACATAAGTTAAGTTAAGTGGTCAGTGTCTGAGGCCTTCGCAGAGATTTATCCCACGAAGGATCACTGTCATCACCTTAAATCAAAGCATTTGTACTATTTGCAGTTGCACTTAAACTGATCAACTAAATGTATTTGCTCTCTGTCTCTCTGTCTATCTGATACATATTTTCACCCACAACTTACTTATTTTCACCAGGCCATGCTTTTTAGCCATGGCTAAGTCATTGAAACCAAGCCCAAACTCTTAACCAATACTCTTCCTCTTAAGGATGGTCAATTTAAAAGGACCCTTCCGTTTGCTTTCGAATGGCACTGGAGGTGGAGAGATGTCCATAAGTGCTCACTCTACCACAGTAGACTTCTGAGGGTATTTGATGACTTTGGTAAGTAATAAAGTATTTGTTAGTAATATCTTACAGTAAACAAAAACCTTTCAACTTCATCTGTACATAACTTTTTAAGTGTTTTTCAAAATGTTAGTACACGACAAGTTCAAGGCAATTTTGTTTGCATTTTCAAATGATATACACTGAGTATTCAAAACATTAAGAATACCTGCTCTTTCCATGACATAGACTGACCAGGTGAATCCAGCTGAAATATATGATCCCTTATTGATGTCACTTGAGACATGGATTGTATATGTGTGCCATTCAGAGGGTGAATGGGCAAGACAAAAAATGTAAGTGCCTTTGAACGTGGTATGGTAGTAGGTGCCAGGTGCACCGGTTTGTGTCAAGAACTGCAACGCTGCTGGGTTTTTCACGCTCAGCAATTTCCCGTGTATATCAAGAATGGTCCACCACCCAAAGAACATCCGGCCAACTTGACGCAACTGTGGGAAGCATTGGAGTCAACATAGGCCAGCATATGTGGAACACTTTCGACACCTTGTAGAGTCAATGCCCTGACGAATTGAGGCTGTTCTGAAGGCCAAAGGGTTTGGGGGACTGAATATTTGGAAGGTTTTCCTAATGTTTGGTATACTCAGTGTATACCCCTTGATTATGGCTTATGCCTTAATTGTAGTAGCATAACTGTGTTATGACGTCATAACTAGAGCAATAAGAAACTATTACTTGATATAGTCAATGGGATAGATTTTGTTGTCACGGGAGACTTTTAAAACAAATCATGTGGCTGACCACCCCTTTACAACTCGGAAGGCATGGTTTTGCAGATATTAAAAGTGAACAAGACAGTTTCGGCAAGCGTTTGACCTCAAACAACTAGTTTCAAGGTGAAATCATTGGAGAAAACCTAAAACCTCAGTTTTGAGTTACAGCAGCTGACTATCTGCAGTGGATGTTGTTTATTTGAAGCGTAATGCACCCATCAACTCAGTGGCCTTGGGGTTCGTGTCGGCCCTGAGATTGGAAGGTTGGGTTCCATCCCCAGATTAGTGATACCAAAGACTCTAAAAAGAGGGACCTAATGCATCTCTGCTTGGCACTCCGGATTAAGCAGGTGGATTAGGGGTAAGGCATTGCGATAGACTAGCGTCCTGTCCAGAGGGTATACTTGTATATCAAGTTGTCTCACGCTACTGAAATAGGAGATAGGCTTCTGCCCTATGGGCTGTTATGGCTGGGACAATGCTAATTATAATGCACCCAGAGGTAACGTTATTTCCCATACATGTTTCCCCAAACCTAGACTTCTTAAGCTTGTTGATTATGTTTTTCTATGTGAAATGCTAAGTTTTCTATGTTTGTTGACCCCGAATGATGGTGAAACTGAATTCCCCTACGGATTGTGCCGTTACCCATCACATACTAACTATTTTTCTTCTTTCTGGCTGAGTGCATGATGTGCGAGTAGAGCTCTGCCAGTATCAGCCAGAAGCAGTGTCATTGGTCAGGTACATGCTCTGGCCTTGCATACTGACTGCAGTGGTCTGCTCACTACTCAAGCAGATATTCAGCCTGCAGCTTGAGAGTGGTGTTTCACTGAGGGCCACATGCCTGTCATTCAATTTCCCTCGTAGGACAGTAAGTAATCACTTTTATAATCTGATTCTATAATATGTCTTTGTCTGCAAAAGTTCATAACCAAATTCCTGTTTTGATAAACAGATCTGTCATAGAAACCACGTGCTACTTGTATGTGAAGATGCATTTGCTGTATGTGTTGATGGCCTACTCTGATGGAATGCAGTAATGAATCAGAGTGTCTTTAAGTGACTGTTCATTCATTTCAGGGAAGAGACTTGTATACTACCCTGACAAATGAGACCTATGAGGAGTTCCGACATGCTATGTTGGAACTTGATATGTTGCGCTGTCTGGCCACAGAAAAGGCCGATGGAACCCAATGCCCGCTCTGTCCCAAGGTTTGTTGTATCTTTTTAGCCTATTTCATTTTTAATCACCCCCAAAAAACACATCAAAGCATAAGATATCAATTGTGATGTCTCCCTCTTTTATAAACACAATTATCTATTAGAAACATCCCTGTTACATTTTTGTCAAACAATTGTACAGACTAACAGACTTCTAGTCTTTCAGTTTATTTGGATCCCCATGATCTGTTACAAAGCAGTAGCTACAGTATATTTGACACCTCTTTACAGGACATTGGAACAGTGGTGGTAGCAGCGGATGGGCTTTTGGTTTGCCTAGGAAAAAGTAGTGTGGATCAAGTTATGAGCCACCAAAACATAAGGAAAAGTACTTTGCAAACCAAGCTGATGTTGATGCTTGTTGACTCTAGTGATGCTCCTAACATTTCCAGTTTTTTTGTTTTAGTGGACTCTCTGCCACAGAGGCTTTCCCGAGAAACAGAAGTTGCAACAGAGTCAGAAAGGGAAATGGCAGAAATTGCACAGTCTCTTCCGGGTAAACCATGGTAAACCAATGATCTAAGCATAGAATTTCAGTATTGATTAGAAATGTTGTCACATCTATCACTGTTGTTATGTTTTAGGAACAACACTGGACACCATTAGGGATTGGGGCAGGAATGTCAGTGTCACCCTTAAGAGATAAAACCTGCTCTGTGTAATTAATTTCAAATTACTAAACAAAGTAGTTATTTTTTGGCATGAATTATTGCATGCCCTCTCTAATCAATTTTCTATTTTCAGGGCACAGAAGGAAAGTGGAGATGGAACAGCTGTTTGTCAGCTTGTGCAGATCGAGAAGTGCTTCCTCAGTTCGTTTTTAACAGTGCAATTGTTAGATCAATGAATATAATTGATCTCCCTGGTCAAAGTATTTAGAACTTTTCTGATTACAGAAAACTCAAGGCGATGGAAAGGGAAGAACAGCATCCTCCATCGATGGTCCCCCACCAGCAGTCGCTTCCAGACTGCCCTCCACAGACTGCAGAGGAATAGATTGAAGACCAATCTGGAGGGAACCTTCAGTCTGGTGCTAGAACGGAGGTTCCTCTATGGCCTGATGAGAAAATATGCAGGTAACATATATATGCTTCCTGTAGCATTTAACTGTCCAAAATGTATTTAGCAACTAAGGATTATAGCTTTAAGGGTTAAGTGTGTAGGCTACAGAGGAAAACAAATTGGGATCAAGCCTTGTTGACTTTGCTGGAGCGAGGAGACTGTTTAAAATTATATGTTTTAATGTTATTTTTGTGTTAAAAGAAGCACTCTAAGCATCTGTGGACATTTCTGTTTAATTGTTAGATGCAGTATAGGCCATTGTTGCATGTTATTTAGCATTTATGTCATGCTGAGGGGAACCTGAGGTGAGCCTGGTTTACCCCAACCTGAGTCTAATGGAATAGACAGGTTTGCTTCCTCCAAAGTATTGTCTTTTCATTGACCTGTTAGTTGTGGAGTTTGTAAATATACATTTAGATTATTTAGTCAATATTGTCATTTGAACATCTAGGTCACCATTGTCATCTTTAAAATTAAATAATAACTTCTGCACCCGATCCTGACTGCCTCCTGCAACATTTAGCTGTCCAAAAATGGATTTAGCAACTAAGGATTCTAGCTTTAAGGGTTAAGTGTGTAGGCTACAGAGGAAAATAAATTGGGATCAAGCCTTGCTGGAGAGAGGAGACTCGAGGCCATGGTGTGGTCAAAGTAGCACCTTTAATAAATAATTATTCTGGGTACATGCATTTAGGGCCTTCATTCATCATGCAAGAATGCATGTTAGAACTACAATTTCACAGAAAGCCTAGGCATATTTGAATCATTATAGTTCCGAAGCACTGAAACATTTTGGCATTTTTGTTTTGGAATCACAATCATGAAACACCCCTTAAACACATAATGTTCTCAGTACAATTTAGGCCTTACAGTGGTGAACTTTATTTTTTAATAAATAGGCTTTCAGCTAGGGCTGAATATACTCATCAGTAAACTTTGGAAACAACTTGATTGTACTACTAGACACGTCTAATAATAAGAATAAGCACATATTTGATTGGCTCTGGACGAGAGCTTAAAACACAGCAGTTTTCACTATCTGAACGCCTGAATCACTACATGGGTTAGGGGTTGAATATACTCATCATATAGGCCAGGCTACACATATTCATATACAGCATCTGCATAGGCCTACTGTCACGATCATCGTATACAGAGGACCAAGGCGCAGCGTTGAAGGCGAACATACTTTTTATTTAATGATTACACGAACAAAACAACAAACGATAACGTGACGTCCTCGGTCTAACACAAACCACACTGGAACAAGATCCCACACCATATTGTGGGAAACAGGCTGACTAAGTATGGCTCCCAATCAGAGACAACAAGCAACAGCTGATTCACGTTGCCTCTGATTGAGAACCACACTGGCCAACATAGAAACACAATACTAGACCGAACACAAATGAAAACTCACACCCTGGCTCAACATACTAGAGTCCCCAGAGCCAGGGCGTGACAGTACCCCCCAAAGGCGCGGACTCCGGCCGCGCCAACCAAACACCACAGGGCAGGGACCGGGTGGGCACTCCGCCTTGGCGGCGGATCCGGCTCGGGCCTGATCCCCACTCCCTCTCCAACCCCCCAAAGTACCCTGGTCCGGTCTGGCCCCGCTGGCCGGATCTGGACTGCACACTGGTGGAGCGGATTGCTCTAGCTCCGGCGTGAAGCAGCTGACCGTGCCGGACCAGGCACCGTGGAACAGGCGCGGGCCGTGCCGGACTGACGCACGCACACCACTGGCTTGGTGTGGGGAGCAGGAGCGGGCCGGACCGGGCTGGCGACGCTCACCATAGGCTTGGTGCGGAGAGCAGGAGCGGGCCGGACTGGGCTGGCGACGCGCACCATTGGCTTGGTGCGGGGAGCAGGAGCGGGCCGGACCGGGCTGGCGACACGCACCATTGGCCTGGTGCGGGAGCAGGAGCGGGCCGGACCGGGCTGGCGACACGCACCATTGGCCTGGTGCGGGGAGCAGGAACAGGCCGGGCCGGGCTGGCGACGCGCACCATAGGCTTGGTGCGGGGAACAGGAACAGGCCGGGCCGGGCTGGCGACGCGCACCATTGGCTTGGTGCGGGAGCAGGAACAGGCAGGGCCGGGCGGCGACGCGCACCATAGGCTTGGTGCGGGGAGCAGGAACAGGCCGGGCCGGGCTGGCGACGCGCACCATTGGCTTGGTGCGGGGAGCAGGAACAGGCCGGGCCGGGCTGGCGACGCGCACCATTGGCTTGGTGCGGGGAGCAGGAGTGGGCCGGACCAGGCTGACGAAGCGCACCACTGACTTGGTGCGGAGAGCAGGAATGGACCGGACTGGGCTGGCGACGCGCACCACAGGCTCGGTGCAAGGGACAGGAACAGACCGGACCGTACTGGGGACACACACCACTGGTCCTACGCAGGGATCAGGAACGGGCCGGACCGGACTGGTAACACACCCCAGTACCTCTCCGCCGTGCCTCTACACCTTCCTTCCCCTTTTTTGACCAGTGGCCCCGTAACCTGGCGGCCTCCTCTGCCAACCCCGCTGGGCCGCTCTATCGCGGTCTCCTGCTGCCCCGTCGTCCACGGCGTGAGCCCCACCCTAAAAAAATTCTGGGCTTCTCTCCTTCCCGTGGACCAGGTCTCCATATCTCTCGCCAGCCTTTTGCCCTTCTGCTTCCAAGTCAAGCCCCTCTCTTGCTCACCCGGCATGACCCAGTCGAGGAGGCGCTGGATATCCGCTAGAGATTTCCCTGGCGATGGCTCCTGGACCCGCTGCTTGGTCCAGTTCTGGTGGGATCTTCTGTCACGATCGTCGTATACAGAGGACCAAGGCGCAGCGTTGAAGGCGAACATACTTTTTATTTAATGATTACACGAACAAAACAACAACGATAACGTGACGTCCTCAGCCTAACACAAACCACACTGGAACAAGATCCCACACCATACTGTGGGAAACAGGCTGACTAAGTATGGTTCCCAATCAGAGACAACAAGCAACAGCTGATTCACGTTGCCTCTGATTGAGAACCACACTGGCTAACATAGAAACACAATACTAGACCGAACACAAATGAAAACTCACACCCTGGCTCAACATACTAGAGTCCCCAGAGCCAGGGCGTGACACCTACAAGTTGTAGGTCATACGATTTTTTAGGTTTTAGGTCAGAGGGGTTGTGTCGTGAGGTGCCTTGAGGTGTTGCCTCCTTGAAGTTAACTGCTGAGTGACCCAAGATAGAAGTTCTGTATGACCATCTGAACTCTGACTCTCCCATCTGCTGCCGATGAAGCAGGTTTAAAGGGCTTTATTCAATCCCGCGTCGCTGAAGTTCAGCTTTACAGCGTGATTGAAATTTAAAGGAAATATTCCCGCTTTAGTTGAGACTGCATTCACGTAAACGCTGCATATGTCGGCTCTATCTGAAATTACTTTTAAAATGTATATCGCCTATGTCTCAGCTGTGATTCGTCTGAAGTTTCTGATGAATCAATTCTTGTTGCTCCATCGTTCCTTCGTTTGAATCACAACTACGTTTTTGTATACAACGTCAGATTTGGTAAAATAATGGATGTAACAAACAGGCTAACAACTGACATTGTTACAGAAACCACAACTTGTGAACTACAAATATGGCGCCGTTTTGTAGTTTTCTTTCCCTAACCCTAACCCTAGCTTGGTTGATCTTCTTTATCAATATCTTCGCTAAAATCATCCCAATTGATGTGTAACATGTCATGTACCTTCATTAATACCTTCATAAAGCTGTACTGCATCAGCACATGCCATTTCCAATGATTTAAGTGGTCCACTTTTTTTAATGTGTTTTTCGGTCGTTAAAATTCAAGCTTGAAATGTGGGGCCGACATTTTAATAAGTCTCCCTTAGTGAACCTTCATGTGCAGCTATGTTGTGATATGTCAATCTATTCATGATTTAGAAATCATCAACATTTTGTTAAATTACCTTTGGGGGCGCACACTGAACCCCCATGTGCACAAGGGTTATGGGGTTGGAAAATATCTCAGAATCATCCCAAAGATGTATTTGTACCAATCCGTAAGTCTGAGCTACAAAAGACAAGAAAGTCCGTTTTTTGCATACATGACCAGATCTGGCTTGATAAACATAAAGGGTTTTAGGGCGTCAAAAGCTGAATAATAGGTCAAACAAGTATGTAAATATATATATAAAACTGAAATTATATATCAACATTTGAGCCTCAACAAACTAAAAAATACATTATTTAGGCTTTATATTATGTGTGTGGCCATTAAACGCCCTATACTCTATACAGGTGCATTATCATAGGCCCTACGTCTATTTAGGATATTGCTTGACAATGATGCACTGAATTCATTATCATGCATATGGCAGTGGCATGATTTGTGTTTTAACTTTTGATGATGTTTGCCAAGGACAAGTATGGCTCAAGCAGATGAACACATGTTCTCCACGTGCATAAATTGCCTATATGCTGTATCGGTATCTGATGCATGCAGCCTACCACCATAAATATTAGAACATACACTTATTTACATGGTTTTAATATAGGCTATGTTGACATATAGACGTAGGTCAATGTCAAGTAGTAGCCTATAGAGCCCAAGCAGATAGATGCACCTGTCGCATCCTTGCACCTATAATAAACTCCACTATAAAGATGTGCTTATTATCACATAGGTCTATAGGCTGTTGCGTAGGCTATTTGAAGGTAAGTCAGCCATATAATAAGATTGATGGTTGTTCCTGTTACGAATCGATTAAACATATTGGCCTTAAGTAGGCTACAATTTCTACAAGTAGTCTAATACAATGGAAAGTGGACTACCAGTGGTTCATTCTGTTGTGCTGCTGCATGTTTCGGATGTTAGCCGATAACTAGTCTTTATCATCCTTTATTGACGTTGCTTACTGACTGTATATTTCTCTGACTTCTTGTTTGTCTGTCATATGCAAATTCATCAGGGGAAAGTAGGCTCACGGGAGGCTCGCGCTCCCGGCTGTAGCCTAGGTCTAAATGGTGCAACATTCAGCCCCTCCAAAACACCCTAATTCATCTGACACACCCCTCACCCAGGTCCACTGATGTCAGAATCACTATTGCAATTTGCCTACAGATTCAATAGTATTTGCATTTCAAAATCCAATATTCTCATACATTTTGATGATTGATTTTCCATTGGGACATTCACTAAGAGGCTATAAGTTGTTCAGACCAATGTGCTGCTCTTAATATATTAACATCGTGCCATGTGACTATACTGTAGCCTACATCTATAGTCTACTGTAAAATCATATTCTGCTTTAGGCTAAATACTATCATTTTCTGTGTGCTTTAATAGGACAAATGGAAAGAGGAGATACACTGTATGTCATACCATTCACAATTGGGGTGTAGTGTACCTACAATGCACTGCTTAAATGTATATGTTGGGTAACATTCCACTCAATAGGAGTGAAACTGTTGGATAGGCCTTACTAGTGTTGGATTTTGCAAGTCACATTTTAGAAAGGTGTTATTGTACAGTGTTGCAATGGGCAGAAATGCCTTATACATACAACACTTTTTATTGCAACAAAATAATTTACACACACTTGCTTATGTGGGTGATATCTCCATAGTCTAGGACTGGAAGGGAAGTTGATTGAATGATCTGCTTCTACTACTTAGTGAGAGGCATTTCTCCTGCTGCTCTTATGAGCCGTTCTGGCTCGCACAAGCCAAGGCTACAGCAAGGCTTCTTCTTACTTACCTACCTGGAGACATTGGAACCCTGAAGCACACTCCACCACACCCTTTGCTTTATCTGGTGAGATGTGAGATAATGTAGATATCTACAGCCCATAAGTTAACATCCTAAATCAACATGCAGTTGAAAGTCATTTGCCAATGGATTGGGAAAGGAAGATGCTACATCCATCGCAATAGATCAACACATGATTCGTGTCTGTTTTTTTGTATCCCTAGATATATTTTCACTGTTTTTACAGTCCTTTAAGTAATGACAATAAGGACAGTGACCGGAGTAAAGGTAGTATGCATGTGTGCTATGCCTACTGCTTCCAGAATCTATTCAGCTAAGATGATTATAAGAAACGTTTACAGTAAATTTCATTCTATCTGGACCATGGATGACAGGGCTAACAGTTTTAAACATATGGCTCAGTTGGTATGAGCAATACGAATACTTATTTGCCAACAAAAACAAAGAATGGGCAGATTGTTGAAAAATTGTATTACCTTTATTATGAATAGGATGTATACATACATGAAACCAACTGATTGCAGCATTACTGCAAAAAAGGAGGTGGCAAGTAAAAAGTGAGAAAGTAGAGAACTTGTCTGTCAACCCTATATTAACGACAAAAATAAAAACATTGAAAAATAATATTTGAAATGTTCATAAAGTTGGGAGATGTCCAATGTCATCAGGGTGTCTGGGGATATCTGTAGCACAAATGTATGTATTAGGACTCATTATAACCAACTGCATATTTAATGTATAGTTATGAAAATGTACTGCCATGCAGTTAAATACAATCACATGCATACACACATTCATTTAACTTACATTCATCTTTCTGTCTCACATAAACAACAGGTAGATTATTCTCATGAGATGGAAGCATTGAATTTCAATATACTGGACACTTAATTTCAACATATTTTTGTGACTCAATCCCCACCATTAAAAACAAAGCAAACAACCACATTTTTAGGACTCACATCTGACACCAGCATGGCCTGGGCAAGTGTCAGTTATTGGTTCCACTGACCCTGCAACTGCAGGACCTGGGGGCAAAACAGGCAGCCCCTACCCCCCAAAAACACAAGAGAAGACATGTTGATTTTTGTACTCTTCATTTTGGCCCATTCTACCCCTCACCTTTCCATGATTACAAATGGTCCCCAGTTTGTTGCTGTAATACAGTTTTGTTCTCAGTCAACTTGCTTGTTGAATGAAGGGTCAATAATGAAATATAAACTGCTGAAAGATGTTGTAAAGGACAACATAGCTAAAAAGGAACATATCGATTCCTAGGTTAGACAAAATACAGCTATGAATGCATTCAGCTCGACATTAGCAAATTCTTTACATGCAAATGGACTTCAAGTGCAAATTGCGTTCCACTTGGAGAAGCGGACATTGTGGGCTACTTCCGAAAAAGGTTTGGTCTTGAATACAAACATCTGTAATGGTTTCAGGGTTGTTTATACGAGTGACAGGTATAGTGGACTACTAGCTGAACCAGCAAAGATGATGAGGAAATATATGGCCTTTTGGTTATCAGTGGAGTGAAGAGAAGTGGACCCATCAGAAAAGTCTCCAAGGCAGGACACCCAGAAGAAAACACAATGGTCTGAAACAAAGAATGTGAAATTGCTAATTATACATCATAGTAGTTATATGGCCCATAGCCTTTCCCCTGCATTCTCAAACAGGTAGGCGCTACTACTTTGTAGCTCAGCCCCCACAACACCTCCCCTACAGTAATGTAGCTGAAATACGATTGGTCTCAACTGAACATTTTGGTGTCAACAACCCTGTTTTTGTTGTTGCTTCAGGGTCTTCGCTAGTTGCAATGTGGTTGCAGAAGCATATTTTTAAATGGCCATCAAATGATTGGGGAGAATGTAGATCAGGTGTGAATGCAACAAGGGGTTTGGGGGGCCCCGGAGGTCCGCTGAGGCCAGTCTGTTCCTCACCACGTCTGGGGGGGACTGGAGGTCCACTGGGGCCTGGCTGGCCCTCACCACGTCTGGGGGGGACTGGAGGTCCACTGGGGCCTGGCTGGCCCTCGCCACATCTGGGGGGGACTGGAGCAATATGCAAATGAGTTATTGCTAAGTTACACTAATAGGCTGTCAAGAAAGATCTGAAAGATTAATATCAAAGGTGAATATTGAATAACAAGGCAAACCATAAGTTACAGGACATTACTGCCATTAGTAAGGCATTATTCTACACATGATCAGAGCGCGAGAGAGACATTAACCCCTTTACCAAAAGAGCAACTTCTATCTACAAACATCTATTATTGTGCAGAGCTTCCCTTACTTCTTTTTCACACAATAAAACCTCTTGCATACAGTTGTTAAGAGTCATTTCTGGGACTGGGCCGGCCTACAATATCTATTCAGTTATCTCAAGTAATAATTTCCTTGGAAAATTGAACAATAACAAGATAAAGAATGAGACAAAGAAAGAATCAATTTACACCCATTAATTTGACATTTGAAGTCCCCTGCTTTTTGCCAGTATGTCTTCCAGCTGTTTCGTTCCAAAAGATGACGGTCGCTTGATGGTTAACTCATGCCCCAGACATCTAATGACGATGGTCCCCTCCTCAAAAGAGAGGTAGGGGAACCAACATTTTCCTCCACATTCATCTAACAGGGAAGACACAGAGAGCTTGGCATGGTTAACATACATAATGTATATATCAAACATCGCATATTACATTACAGGTAACACTACATTTACATTTTAGTCATTTAGCAGACGCTCTTATCCAGAGCGACTTACAGTTAGTGAATACATATATATATTTTTTTATACTTGCCCCCCGTGGGAATCGAACCCACAACCCTGGCGTTGCAAACGCCATGCTCTATCAACTGAGCTACATCCCTGCCAGCCATTCCCTCCCCTACCCTGGGCCAATTGTGCGCCGCCCCATGGGTCTCCCGGTCGCGGCCGGCTGCGACAGAGCCTGGATTCGAACCAGGATCTCTAGTGGCACAGTTTGCACTGCGATGCAGTGCCTTAGACCACTGCGCCACTCAGGAGCTAAACACTAAACAACTGTAATCTATTGATGTGACTAAATGTATCTGTAATATATTGATGTGACTACATTTATCTGCTGTTTGCTATTGTGAGAATGGAAATCCCTTTAAACATAAATATACTACATTTCGAACTGAAGACGTCTTTAACCGCCTGAACTAGATCTGCTCAGCTCCTCCGACCCTCCTGTGGTCCAGTTGTGTTTATACCTATGAACAATTAAAAGAACATGGTGCAGAATGACACTTGACATATTATAGGACAAGTATAAGCAACCACCTAATTATTATTATTATTATTATAGGTATTTATAGAAAATATGCTTAGGAAAACAAGAAACCCAGCAACCACATTGTCTGGCTTTTAATCTGTTTCACAATAATACTTTACCTGCAAAGGTAACCAGTTGGCATGACAACCTGTTGTGCTCCACTAGTGGCCAGGTGCTGCACCTCCTTTTGTTCTCTGTTTTTCTTCAGATGAGACAACAGCTTCCACCCCCCAGATCCTCTAAATCGGACAACTTAATAAGAAGATCATTTATTAAACTACATAAGGAGGAACCAAACATTACATTTATTTTATAAGAAATAGTAAATTGTACACTTTTATACTGAAAACAAATGACTAATGACATTTTCTGTAACACATAATCATTCTGTCTAAGTCATTTCTGAACATATATTAATCTCTTCTTTCATACTTCTTATCTTATCCTATGTGAGGTCCTAAAACAGTAACACTTTATTTAAGCCCACACTTATCAGGGACTAATTAGCAGCTTTTAAGTAAGAGCCAATAGCTGCAAGGTCGCTGGTTCAAACGACTGGAGGGCTGCTGAAATCAAATTTAAGTAATACTTAATAAGGGTCCAATAAACTACCTATGAAACACTTATAAACTACAAATGAGTGCCTAAAAAGTGTGGGCTAAAATATAGTGTTAGACTGCCATCCTAACGAATGTTACTCTGACCTGGGCTTTAAATGACTTTATGTGGTCATCAACTCTTCTTGCCCTAACGTCTTCAGTCATCTGTCCTTTATCCCTTGACTCCTGAGCTCCTCAGACATCTTCTGGAATTTCCTCCTCTCCATCTCACCTAAACTCCCCCACCTGCCACTGAGGGTTGTCAGGTCACCTGAGATGACAATATGTATACTGATGTCAACTATAACAGAGGATATTGTCGTGGTGAAAGTGTCGTGAGCTATTGGCTTACTTGAGCAATACAGGATCACCTTCAAACTGCTCATGCTCACCTAGAAAGCACTCAATGGACTGGCGCCGTCATACTTTACTGACCTCCTGCACTCCTACATTCCGACCTGCTCACTGCACTCCTCTAACAATGGCCTCCTCATCATCCCTTGCACCAGGCTCCGCTCCATAGGAGATGTTGCTTTTAGCAGTGCAGCCCCCCAAAATAGCAAACAAAAACGTATAAAAACTGGAACGAATCTCTTGCTCCAGCGCCACGGGCTACAGCTCTACAATGACAGAGCTAAGGCGAGCATACCATGTTGTTTCACTATTTAGACAGATATTCAACTGACAAACAGGCCAGATACAGTAGGTTATAAACACACAATAACGCACGTGACCCATGACTGTATCAATATTATAAACTATTATAGTCCACATATAATATCTAATAATATCTGATAATATGCGCTATTAAGCAGAAACTTTTAACCGAATTAGTCATGCGACTTAATCATGCGTAGCTTAACCTCTTCTAAATATGTTGGAAAACAAATTGCTTTATGTGATGAAGAGTACATGTGTAATAAAACAATTCACTTTTAAATTGTTCTCTAATTAAACATTACGGAATAGCCAAGTCGACTGTTTTATTGGTGTGACATGCCTCACCTGACTGGGATTGCGCCCAGGTGCATCTCATTATTGGTGTGTGGGGTTTTACGTATAAATTGCGAGTGCTTCCCAGTGGCCAAAAGATTCCCATTATTTGTAAAGGTTGGCATGCCTTGAGAGGACAAGAGAAGTGAAGGTGCCTTAGACCACATTTCTAGTAATGGCAGCCTGGTAGTTGAATCGTAAGTATGGTAAAAGTGTGACCTCCAGCCAGGATCAGCTCTCCTTCTCCCTGGTCACATCTCCCTAAACCTATAACCGTTGTATGCATAGCTGTTTCTATTTTAAAGTGAACGCTAATCAGTATATATTGGTGATAGGATCATTGTGTGAGCGTTAGCGCTGAAGATTGTGTGATATTATTGCGGAGCGCTCCAATGGTGATTATAGAGATGTGACTCTAATATTAGTGATGAAAGATATTGATGCTTCAGAAAATAAATCTGCTGTCTATTTGAAATCTATCTCAGGCACGTCCGATACAACTGATTGCATTAGGCTGTATCAAGGGCGTTGTGATTCGTTGGCCAGTCAATTCAGGTGTGATAGTGCCGGGCTGGATAAAAATGCTTTCTTACTGTTCACTTGGAAACCAATTAGGAAACATGGTACTTTGTACTTATATAATAACTGCTATGTAACTACTATGTAATTACAGTCTAGCGGTATTGGTTGTTAGATAATAGCACAACTCCAGCCAACATGTTTCAGACCAATGTTGATACTGCATTTATTACTGTGTACTAGCTATATAGGTTAGAGGGCAGCATATGTAGTGTGACTAGATACACTGTCATTACTACTTACATAGGAATCCATCTCACAGCTGCTGAATGATTATGGATTGATAAGTGATTTGTAGTGAGCCTCATAGTTTTAAGTAATAGATTTCTGAATACATTTCACTTATGATTCAAACCATGGACCTCATTCCTGTAAATCACTCAACAGTGTGCAAAAACCTTCCTCAACCATGAAAGCTTATTGTCCGAAGAATCCTTATACCTCCTACCCCTGGGCAAGATCATGCGACATCACAAAGTTCACTTCCTCTGCTATGCTGATGACACCCAGCTCTACCTCTCCACCAAACCCACCACTCCCCTCCCTCTCACCTCCCTCATCAGCTGCCTTCACGACATCCAGAGCGGGATGAACATGAACCTCCCTCAAACTCAACAGCAACAAAACAGAGGTCATGCTCATCGGCTTCAGATCCACTCTCTCCAAGCATCACCACAGATGGTTTCCCGGTCCCTCTGTAAACACAAGTCAAAAGCCTCAGTGTCTCCCTGGACAGTTCCCTCTATTTCAAACCCCACATAAAAACCAGAACCCGGACAGCATTCTTCCACCTCAGCAATATCTCCAGGCTCCGACCCACACTGTCACACTCCAGCACCGAAACCCTCATCCATGCTTTCGTTACTTCCCGACCCAGTACCGCTGTAACACTCTCCTCACCGGATCCCCACCAAACTCATCAATAGACTCCAACTGGTTCTGAACTCTGCTGCCAGAATCCACACCCACACCAGATCAACTGAACACATCAAACCAATCCTCATCAATCTACTCTGGCTCCCTGTGCAATCCTGTATTAACTTTAAAGCACTCCTCCTCGCCTACGAAGCCCTCTACAACCTGGCACCCACCTAGCCCTCTGATCTTCTCCCAGTCTATGCCCTCTCCCGCTCCCTCCACTCCCCTTCTGCTGGTCTCCTTGTCTCCCCCCCATTCCACCTCTCCACCATGGGTGCCCGGGCCTTTAGCTCCTATTCCCAACCCTACCACCTTATACCAAACCTTTACCCTAAACCGGGTTTGTATCCTCTTCCTAACCCCTCCCCCCTCTTTTTATCTGTCCTGTTTTGTCTGGTCCTTTGATTTTAGATTGTTTCGATTTTATATTGCCCTGTTGATTGATGCACTTGATTTTATAACTTATGTATCACACTTCATTTTATGTAGGCCTACTTTTAATGGAAGATGTCCTTGAGTGTCCTGAAAGGCGTCCGCCAAGTTAAAATGAATCATTTTATTATTATTATTATTATTATTATTATTAGTGTGTCAGGGAAAAAACACACAAAAAAAGGATGTCGTTGGCCAGTTAATATAATTTTTTAAATAATACTTTTACTTTAAAACCCCTTTTTAAAAAAATTCCAGGAGGAAACAGTCTTATTTGAAATGAGGAATGTATGATATTTTGCTGACTAAAAAACGATTACTGTGGAAAAACGCATTATGGAATGGAGAGATGAAAATGATTCTAAACATTTCACATCTGTATGTAGTACTACATTTTTTATGTTGGAATACACATTCATCTGAGAATACATACCTTTTCCCTTCAGCACCTCTGCGCAAAACAAGTTATAGGAAGACACACTGCGCTTATAACCAGCAGCTTCGGGGCGCTGGGTGTTGGAGCAGGCGTTAAGTGAAAGCCCATAGTTACCAATCCTGTTTTGTAATTTGAAAGGAAAGCATTGTCATTAGATGTAACTCAACTAAAACCATTCAAGCATAACACTGTATAACTTCTGTGTTGATAAAATGCCGTTTACAGTACTGTAATTAAACATGATTTTACACTGTTGCCTGTTTTAGTTGGTGAATTGTTTATTCTTTTTTTCACAATATTCTAACAATACAGGGGGTTAGGAAAGCAAACACTTGGCCTGGGGTCGTCCAATGGTCTTGTGCTGTAGTGGAATGTCTCCCCATTATGCTTGCACCAATCCAATGCTTTTAAATGCATGAGGTGAAATGAAAGTGTGGACACTTGTGGATGCAGGGTATCGGAACGCAGCCTATTTCTTTCCCCACGCTCCCCTAAATCAGGGCTGAGGACCTCCTTTTCATACCCTGTTCATGATGAGAGACAAGGGTACCCCTGATGTTAGCCGTTATGGGGTGTCTTCCTACAACAACAACAACAACAACAACAACAACAACGATATATGAAATTGTAACATGTGTGTATGTAAGTGTTTCCTAGTCTTTGAACAAGAGCCTTCAGTCCTTTGGTCTAACTGACAGGGGATTGGTCAAAAGCCCTTGGTCAGGGTAGTAGGAGCCAGTCTTTTCATTATACTGCACTCACATAGATCGCGTACTGCAGGCTACAATATGAAGCAGTAGAAATAATAAAGGGTCTTCCATGTCCCTGTTTCGGTAAAAAGCTTTGGGACGGGGCTGGAGAAATGTTACCACTCTCAAACTCATAGACAGAGCAATGGATGCAAAGACTGCCCATCCATGATATGTTTTTATTCTTCCTGAGTTGGAATGTCACAGAATTTCCAGACTGTTTGCAGACCTGATAACTTTTATCTGATTAACAAGGCAAGCTAGGGCCTCTGCCCTGCCCATCTTACTTCCTAGTGTGTGCCCAATCAAATGCCAGTTCTCTGTTGACAATAAAGATGGACTATGCCAGAGGGAGTTGGTAGAAGTTGATACAGGATCAGATGTGTATTTTACCACCCACGATTAAGGTTAGGATTGTGGGTGGGGAAGCTGATCCTAGATCTGTACCTAGGGGAAACTTGACACACAAAAGTCAAGTGACTCATCAGGTGATTTCTCTGAAACAGTGGTGAGGAGAGTTACAGTCTACCTATAGATGGCACTGTGGCATTGTTCATCCTTCACTGTAGCCTAAGTTACTTTCTCTTTCAATTTATGTTGCTCAGTTCACCTGCTCAAACCCTACACCCCAACCCGAGCACTCCATTCTTTTACCTCTGGTCTCTTGGCCCTCCCACCCCTACGGGAGAGCAGCTCCTGCTCAGCCCAGTCAAAGCTCTTCTCTGTCCTAGCACCCCAATGGTGGAACCAGCTTCCCCGTGAAGCTAGGACAGCAGATTCCTTGCCCATCTTACAAAAACATCCAAAACCCTACCTCTTCAAATAGTATCTTAAATAATCCCACAGTAACCCCCCTTGCACCCCCTTCTCACCCCCCTTCTTTCTTGAACTAACACTCGCACTTTACTTCATTTTTTTCTTACTAGCTCTGACTTTGCTGATAGCTACTTTACTGAGGAAAAATGTACTTCCTATGACTGTGCTATATGGTTGTCCCACCTAGCTTCTGTCTCTTAAGATGAATATACTAACTGTAAGTCACTCTGAATAAGAGTGTCTGCTAAATGACTAAAATGTACATGTAAAATGATGACATTGTACTTCTTTCATCTCCTCCACTGGTGTGTTTTCATTTCACCTACAACTTCATACCCAACAGTCATCTACGGCAACCCATCAGAGACATAACATATAAAACAGTGCATATCAGACAGTATGAAACTCATTATGGCAATATCAACATGAAGATTAAAATAATTGAATTTGTAAACCCATCTTAATTAGTCCTTGTTGTCTTTATTGAATAACTGAAGGTGTTTTATGCACCATTGTGTCACTCGTTAAAGATGAAACTTGATGGCTAAACATTAACAGGTTATGACCCTGTTTGTTTGCCATGATGGAGAGAATAGAGAAAGAAAGTATACAGTTGTGTTGTTCAACCCAGCGTTACCATTCAGTCTCATCTAAACTGATAAAGAAATGATTTCCTTCTGTCTCTTGTTCCTCTGGATTCCTATAACTTCTGCAGGTCAGTACAAATACAATGTTCCTTGATTCATATTGCTAGTTATTTCAACTTCAGAAAACTACTTGGGCAGTTCTTAGTCTCCAGACTAAGTGACATTTTTACTACATCTCATTGTAGAGTGAGGATCTGTGTTTAAACGTAGGCCGAGCGGTAGGTATTCAATCAATTGCTGATAGGGGATTTATAAATATGTCAGAAATGACAGAAGACACGCAGATCATGTATGTTACAATATTTAATTATAGCATTCTATTCACAGCTCCATACTATATGACATTACATGATCAATCATATAATTATAACATTCTATTCACAGCTACATACTGTATGATTTTACATGATCAATCATATAATTATAATATTTTATTCACAGCTCCATACTGTATGATATTACATGATCAATCATGTAATTAGAATATTCTATTCACATCTCCATACTGTATGATATTACATGGTCAATCACATAATTATAACATTCTATTCACAGCTACATACTGTATGATTTTACATGATCAATCATATAATTATAATATCCTATTCACAGCTCCGTACTGTATGATATTACATGGTCAATCATATAATTATAATATTCTATTCACAGCTCCCCACTCTCTGAAATACTTATAAACTGCAGTCTCAGGTGATACTGACTTCCCAGAGTTCACGGTGGTGGGTTTGCTGGACGACCATCAGTTTGTGTACTTTGACAGCAACACCAAGACACTGGTCCCCACCACTGAGTGGATGAAGGAGAATGCAGGAGAATACTACTGGGACCTCTACACTGAGCCCCTGATTAACCAATATGAAGGCTTCAAAAACCTCATTATGTTTGCAAAGAAGCAGTTCAACCAAACCCAGTCAAAAGGTAACAGAATGCACATGTGCATGCACGCAAACACACACACACAAACAAATTAATCAAGTAAACTCTTCTCATTTAAAACACACATGCATCAAACCACATCTAGCCTTGTTCTCAGTTATGGCTAGTATTACATGGCCGTTGTCCAGTTAACACATGTTTACTGTAGATAGATCTGTCTCTCTCCCTCTTTCTCAGGTGTTCACACAATCCAGAACTTGTACGGCTGTGAGTGGAATGATGAGACTGAACTCAAATATTATTTCCATCACTATGGATACGATGGTGAGGATTTCATTTCATTGGACATGAAGACCATGAGATGGATAACCTCCGTACAGCAGGCAGACACCATCAAGCAGAAGTGGGACGACAACAGCAAGGATCTGCAGTATCTCAAATGGTACTTCACTAAGGAATGTATTGACACTTTGAAGAAGTATGTGAACTTCACCAGCAGCATCTTGAAGAGGACAGGTACAGAAACACAGTCTGAGACACATGGAGTCCTATTCAATCAAAACCTATTACCGGTTGTTTCTGGCTTGAGGCACAACAACATCATTCCCCCACTACAAGAATGCTGTTTTGATTTTATATTTATTTCCTCTCACTCCTTCTCTTCAGCCCCTCCTTCAGTGTCTCTGCTCCAGAAGACCCCCTCCTCTCCAGTGACCTGCCACGCTACAGGTTTCTACCCCAGTGGAGTCATGGTGTTCTGGCAGAAAGACGGACAAGAACAGCATGAAGATGTGGAGCATGGAGAGACTCTCCCTAATCTAGATGGAACCTTCCAGAAAAGTGCTCACCTCACAATGGACTCTGAGGAGTGGGAGAACAACAACTATACCTGTGTGGTTGAACACAAAGAAAACATAATCACCAACAAACTGGATCAGTCTGTGATAAAAACAAACAGTGGTAAGATGAATCATATTTTTCAGTATGACAGAGAATTCAATGATTTACAGCAATATTCACTGTGTGTGCATGCGTGTTTGTTCATAAACTCAGACAAGCTTCCTGAATCTGGCCCCATCATCATTGGAATCGTGGTACCTGTCATCCCCCCAGCCCTCTTCACCATAGCTGGGTTTATTATGTGGAACAGGTAGGGGACAGGTGAGCAAGGACAGAAAGAATATGTGACTGAGTACAGTACATTACAAATATTTCTCAGGCTATCTCAGTGTCACATATGGAGTTGAAGAAGCCTGGAGAAGCCCACATGTATTTGAACATGGTGTGGGTTGGTATGTACAGTGTTGATGCTTAATACAGCTTTTAAAGGACTCTAACTATTTGGATCCCTCTGTTTTGTGTTAGCCTCTGATGATGGTTCCAACCCCTCCATGACACAGCAGAACCAGATACAGTGTGAGCTTTCGCTCTCACTAATTAAACAGGTAATGTTCTGTATCTGTAAGGGTCCAGTGGCATCAAGTGGCTTGTACTCTTGTTAGATTATGCTTCTCTGTCTGTCCGTCCGTCCATCCTTCTGCAAATCAATTCCCCAACCTTTCCTTTGTCAACCCAGATGTCTGTCTGTCTGTCTGTTTGTCTCACAGGAGAGAAGCAGAAAAAGGAGGACTTTTATTGAAGGACAGTGAGGCCAGCTGAAAAGTGCTACCGACTGATAGGATATTTCATCTCACAATGAACACAATACAATGTCTGCTCAAATCCGGCATCACAGCTCATATGAATATACCACACAATACTTGAAGATAGGAAAAACCCGCAGTCACTGAAATATTCTTTAAGTTTTCATGCTTTTTTTAGCAGCAGAGGTCAGAACAAATGGACACGTTTAGGCGGAAGCCTTTGTCAGCGTTTGGAGAACAATTAATATTCATCCATATTTATAGATGACATCACATGGCAGTACTGCTTCTTTCTTATTTACATTCATTATTTACAATCATTATTTACATTAATTATTTACATTCATTATTTACATACATTTTCTATTATTTTCCACAATAGCTTCAAAATATACCGCAAAGTTTTCATGACGACTGATTACTATGTTTTTCTATATGTAAGGGTGATTTTCTGGAATAAAATTGGATCGTTAATACCATGATTCATTGTGTTTATTTGTACTTTCTGGTCAATGCAATGAACATGGAATTAGCATCAACTAGCTTGCCTCTGTAATGTCATCATGATCAACTAGCTTGCCTCTGTGTAGATCATAACCAGACATCACCAGACGGGGACTATATCAGGCTTGATATGTTCTCTAGATTTTCTTGAGTTTCTGTTACCACCTAGAACAGTCAAATTACATGACTTTATTAAGCTGTAGTTTTGTATTATATGGAGATTGTGATGATGCAAAAGCACATAACCTATTGTCACAATATCGTATATGAAGATTATGTCTTTGTTAAATGTTTTTCATGAAGAAATGGAATGTTGTTTATGTTAGTATATGTTTTAGTGTAACGTCACGTACAACAGACAGGAAGTGTGTTGTAGACAGGGGAGACTGGTGATTGTACTCCTGAGTGGCGCAGTGGTCTAAGGCACGGCATCGCAGTGCTAACTGTGCCACTAGAGATCCTGGTTCGAATCCAGGCTCTGTCGCCGCCGGCCGCGACCGGGAGACTCATGGGCGGCGCACAATTGGCCCAGCGTCGTCCAGGGCAGGGGAGGGAATGGCCGGCAGGGATGTAGCTCAGTTGATAGAGCATGGCGTTTGCAACGCCAGGGTTGTGGGTTCGATTCCCATGGGGGGCCAGTATAAAAAAAAAAAATGTATTCACTAACTGTAAGTCGCTCTGGATAAGAGCGTCTGCTAAATGACTAAAATGTAAAATGTAATGTAAATGATTGGCCAGCAGAGGGAGCATCATTGTTTATAAATAGGGGCTGGACTACAGAAAGGGCAGAACGGCCATGGCAATCTGAGGAGCCGTTCTCCGGACACCGCGGGTCTGTACTTATGCTGTAACCTCGTGATTTTAATAAAAGCCTCTAACACGATGCAGCTTGAACGGACTCTTTGTTGACAGCAATAATGGCCACCATTCACCCGATACGACATAATGGCGCCCAACGTGGGGCTGGTCTGCACCTCTTCTTTGTTTCGTAGCCGCCAAGCTAACTCGCTTTGAAGCATGGCCAAACAAGGGTGAGTTTTTCTTACCGCTTCGGAGTTTGTTAGATTGGATACGACTTGTGTACACTGGAGAGATGTACCATTACGATCTTGCCTCGGGTGGCGTTATTGCTGATGACTAGAGTCTGTTAAAATATATTCCATTGGAAACGGCAGATAATTGGAAGTTTTTAGAGCATAAAACGGTAGGAATTAAGTATTGAAGGTGTACAATTAAAACAGATATGCGCATTCATTAGGGCACTGTACCGCTTTAAGACCCCGGGGGGGCCATTTAGAATATGATGGGCCGGCAAATCCGCGTGCACGATAGAATGTGCATTCGGTGAGTTTTTGAAGAGAACTCGGTTTGATGGAATTTATCTGATTGTGATTATGGTTCGACTTTCGTCCGACGGGATGTCTGATTGGGTCTGATTTCTCGGTGTAATGGTCATTAAGCCACGGTAGCAAAACGGTAGGATAAATATGTTTAAAAGGAATAAGGGCAGTGCAGGTTACTTAGGGCTGGGTAGGCCGCAGTTAGCTAAAGGCTAAGGCTAATGTTAATGCTAAATGGGAGTGTGTTTCATGCTACATGGTACAGGGCGGCTAATGCTAAATGCTAATTGTGTGGTGTGCTACATGCTAATGTATCCTTAGAGGTCCCATTGCGATGGACTAAGCCTCTTAAAATATGTATGTGTGTGTAGAATTTAAAGTTCTACGCAAATGTGAGCTCTGTTATGTGTAATTGTGTGAGTATAAGGTATAAAATAGTGAAGCTGTAGCGTAATGCTATCGTTCTATGGTGAAAAAGCATGGGGTTAAATGGATGTGCGCATGCGCTTGATTTTACGGGGCTAAAACTACGACATGCGGTTGTGCTAAGCCTACAAAACACTGCATTATGGGTAAAGGTCATAGGTCCCATCTGGGGGCTGCAGGGGGAGACAGAGAAATGGACACAGACAAAGAGGAGAGATTTTAACACGAGTATTCTAGTTTAAACTGCGGTTGGTTAAAGATGAAACTTGTTTTGTGACCTATTGAATTTATAAATTAAATATATGTTGACGGAGTATAATGAATTAAATTAAATGACGGATTAAAATAAAATAAAAATGTTTTTGAGCGATCTATTTAGTTCTGAGTTTAGTCTTAGAGTGAATAATGTAGAACGAACGAATATTGAATATGGTTGAAATAACTCAGTGATTGCATTAACTGCTGAAATCTTGTCTGTTTCTATGTTTTTTTGAAATATGAGAGGAACATGGAACGAGACGAGAGAGAGAGGAGATACAGGAAGTGCTGACGGTGACATCACGTGACGCGCAGACGATCGGATCAGATATCAGGCTAGTTCACAAAATCATCCCTTACAAAATATTTGATGACAATTTCACATAGGCTTGGCAAATACTATTTCATTAAAAATTGCATTTTGGAGGCTCTGTGCATCACTGGGGTTTGATTGGAGTTGTGTTGGGAATCAAGGACTGACATTATTCTGTAAATTTAAGATACTTGGGTGCATATTAAACAATGGAGTTTATGGTTACATTTACTTTCCTGATGTGTTGTGGTAAGATAGACACTAATTGATAAATTGGTGATATAGGAATACAAATTGGTTTTAATTATTCATGATTTTTAATTGATTTATTTAAAAAATAATTACAGGGGGTAAGCCATAGGCTATACAGTCTAAAATAAGATAATTCATAATAAAGGAATATAAAAGGGTTGATATAGGGGGAAAAATAGTAATCCTTTAACTAAAGTAGTGTTAGAAAAACTAATGGCAGAAGTTAGTACACCTTTCTCACATACGGATTCAGTAAAAAGTACAGCTTAGGGATGTTTATCCTTAGCTTCCAGTGATCATTCAGGAGGGTGATTGTTGCATCAGAGATGGAGATGAACGAATAATAGATAGAGGACAAGCAGAAATAACGATAAAGATTAATCCAAAACTCCAGAAGGAAGGAAACGAGATGTCTGGAAGAGAAGAGTGAGGTTAAGGAGGATGGAACTTAAAGAAGATGAGGATGATGAAGAGGTCATGGGTGGATATGACTCTGTGATCAGAAGGAAGTTGGCAAGAGAGGAAAGAAGAAGGATACTAGAGATTTGATCTCTGATGGAAGTTGAAGGAAGAAGGATACACGAGATTTGATCTCTGATGAAAGCAAAGATGAAGAAAGCGATGAAGATTTGGAGATTAAGGGTGCTTTATGTTCAAAAGGATTTTATCCTACAATGACTAGCAAAGAAGAAATAGATATATAGACCGATGTTTATCATGCCTGGATAAAGCAAATAGTTTAGAAGAAGTAACACAGCTGAAGATACAGAAGAGGAGAAACTGCTGAGAGGATCCCAAGAATTGGAGAAGAAGAAAGAACAGGACGAAGAAACTCTGAGAAAACTCAATCATACAACGGGTGGAGAAGAGAAGCTTTGGTTATGAAGAATCAGAATGAACCAAATCAACAATCACTGTTACAGCTTCAACTGAACAATATCAAATGCAATTGTACCAGCCAAGGGGGGTACCAGATGTTCCATATCCACAGCCAGTTTCTGGACAGACACAGAATTGGAGAGGAAGAGGACGAGAAGAAATAGAAGGAGGAGGAAGATTTCAGCTACACTTCCAGCAACTTTCAGAAGACTGTTACAATTGTGGACAGATTGTGTACTTTACCTGTGATTGCAACAAGTCAGGAGGAAAAACAGAGAACATTTTTAAGGAAGATACAGGGGCAATTCAAGATCACCTGTTCTCCAGGTGAACCCTAAAGATTCTAGAGTGCCTAGAAGATCCGGAAGGGGGGTGTCAGCTGAGAGCATCGATTAGAGAAGAAGAGAAAATAGCTAACAATTGAAGTAAAAACCGACCATTAGAAGTGATGGTGAATAGTGGAAAAACTTATCTGGGTTCAGCCTAAAGAGGTTAAACATCTCACTAATTGATAACTAATTAGGATAGGGATTTGAGGTAGTAAAACAGTTAATTACTCTTAAGGTACTAATATTAGAAGATACTGTTATTGCAGTGTTGGGAAGAGATGCATTGTTTAAATTGAATTGTACAATAAGATGTACACTAGACGACTGTCTATTAGACAATCTGTCTGAAAAGTTAAAAGGGGTGACTGTTTATTCTGGGTTACATTCTTACACTAAGAGATTTCAGGCTAGGCTAAAAGGTGTTTAGTCGTTTGCCAAGTCTGTGTGTAAAGAAGTCAAAAACAGGTGGGGACTTTCCCAATCACATATTCTAAAAATTGGTGGTAAAGGGATTTTGTGAATAAATCAGTGGAAAAAGTTTAAAGGTTAGGAGGAAAAGATTAGATTAAAATAAGTTAGGAGAACTAGGTTGAAGGAACTCTAAGACAGTAAGCTAAGTTTCAAAGTTAGTAGTAAGAGAGAGAGAACAATGGTGAATGACACTTTAGAGTAGGAAGATCAAGGTAATTATAGGTGTATTTTTTATAATCAAAAGTTTGAAAGTCAGGGATTAGAGAAAGGACTGAGATTTGGGGAAAAAGTGACACTAGTGGTGATAGATGGAAGTACAAGCAAAGACAACTTTTCTTTGGGGAAAACTAGAAGTAACTAAGGACATTGACACTTCAGTCTATTAAAACAACAGTGAGAAGCAATTTAACTCGTTCAACATTGATAGTTATTAAAGCCATAAATATATCACATTTGATTATAAGGGAACCAATAGCTCACCAATTTTAGGGGGAAAATACTTATTAGGGTTAGGATGGGGACGTTCCTCCCACATGGAGAGATAATTATGGCGAATAAGTATTGTTATCAGGACCAGGAGTAGAAGCTGTTGCACCTAGTCAAAGGAGGTATAGTTTGGAAGAGGTTAGGAGTGACTGTTCACTTATGTTGCGTAATGTTACAGAGAAAGGTCAGGGAGAATATATGTGTACTTATCTAGTGCAAGCATTAGAATTTGTTCTGGTTAAGAATTATTGGTTAAAAGGCTATGTAATTCATAAAGTAACGCTTATGATGGAAGATTTGAAATCTGTTGAAGTTTCACAGTCACCAAGGGAGTTCAGGAAGAATAGGTTACAGTAGTCACTCCAACAGTGAATAATACACATAGGATATCGGTAGTGAAGAGTGTTGATACATCAGCTAAATCAACTACTTTAATGGTAACTTTGGAAGGGATTAATGATACGATGGCAATAAGCAAATGTAGGAAGTATGACACCGACAACTTTTTTGAAATTAAAGGGGGTAACAAGACGAATAGGGTTAAAATAGGAGAACAGATAGTAGTAGAGAGAATAGTGATACTATCATGGAGGACAGAATGAGGTCTTTGATTTTAATGACAGACAAGGAGAGGTATCTGATCAGTACCGCTCGTTAGGGGAGAGAGAAACTAAAGGGAGTGGTTTGATTCTTCTGTTGTGAAAATTAGAGATAGATTGGCAGGTTTCAGCAGCTCATTCTGTAAGATCAGTGAGGAATCTTGAGGGTCCATGTCTGGTGAGAATTCCAGCAACAAACATGTTAGAGACGGTCGTTCGACCTTTATCAAGGGTGTGTCAGTATTATGCTTTGTCATGACTGTGGTATCAGCAACAATCAGTAACAGATAAAATAATGTCGTTGTCAAAACATTTGTTTAAGTCTAGGGTTAGGTGGTATTGGGTTAAGTGAATTAACTTGGGTGCATTTGTTAGATGGAAAGTAAAATCAGGTAACAGCGTAACTGAAGCATTTGAGGTGTAACCATTGAGGGCTAAAAGTTGTTTTTGTTCTAATAGAACATATGATATAAGGGGTATGTTTATGGGAATATCAGATTGTGATGACTATATGATAACTTTGGATAAACATGAACATAAGGTTAGAGATGACAAATATAATGTAATTTTTATGTACCAGGTAGTAGGAACAGCAGGACTTGGATGGTTAAAAGATTAGTTTTGCCTGACAATGTGACTATGGGGATTTTTAGAGATATTTTGAAAGTTTGTGGTGATAAAGCATATATATTCTTACACTATGGATAGACAGGATGTTGTTACATGTCAACGTTGAAGCTTCCATATGAGGTTTCTACCATTATAAGAGGGGTATCACCGGACACAGAAATCTGAAGCTATATTTGAAATTGGATGAAAGAGACATGAAGACATGTCATAGTCTTCAAGCCTATCATTGAAGGATGAATCTAAGGGAGAAGGGGGGACTTTTCCATGGTATGGTGTAACATTTGGGAAGATCATATTGATAATATTAGGTATACTTTGAGTCCAGATAGTTCGATAATGTCACGAGTGTTATATATGCATTGAAGAATATAAGGGATGCATTTGGGAGATTTGAGAGAGCAGAAGTCAGCGAGATCGAGGTTGCAAGATCAGGTAGCCCAGTAGGGGCAGTGATGGGTCAGATTTTAGTTTCAGCTTTGATAACACTGTGTGATGTTTGTAATTGGTTACTGACCTTTGAGAAAGCTATGATATTGAGATAGGTTGGAGAGTGATGCCTGGAGACAACACTCAGATGCCGGTGTTGACTGTTCCTGATCTGGATAAAGATGGACCAGTGGAACTGAATGGATAAATATCATTTTTTATGTTTTGATCATTTTTCATTTTTTATTTTTATTTTTTTCAATATTAGGGTGATGTTGGTATGATTTATGAATCAAAGGGGGGAATGGGTTTATGTGATTCATGCATCATTTATATATCATTTTTATATTCTTAGTGGATATTGATGTTTAATTTGAAAGGGTTGTTTTGCAAAAGATACTGTTTGGTCGTTTCTTTTCTTTTCTTCCAGAAGCATTTGGGGGAACATGTGACTCAAACAAGGACAATATGAAGGGACAATATGAATGGAGGAGATGAAACAAGGAGGGTGTGGCCGATTCCATCATCAACAAGTCCATTGGAAGAGGAGACTACGGGGAGATGAAGTGTAGTGGACTACATTCCAGTGTTTGCAATGAAATATAGACATGTGTAATACATAATTTGTGTCATATTCTTAGGGATTAATTTTTGTAGAAGGATATTTGATGTTATTGGATACATGTGAGGATCTTAGATGTTTTTGTTTATTTCGTGAATGTTTAGGGACAGAGAGGCTAGGCAGGGAGAGGTTCACTGTAAGGTCCAATGGGTTGACCAGCCTTACAATGGATGTTTTTGGATAGGATTTTGTTTGCAGGGGCTTACATGTGTATTTAATTGCATCATACTTTCAAATGCATTTACATGGGTTATGAGTTTATCTGGAGTACCGAAGGTGGTTGCCTGGGGCAGAGGGACCGTGAGAGAATTTTACTGTCTTGATTGATGGATGGAAGGTTGCCGGACAGTTTTTCGCTCTTACACTCCATAGAGATTTGTTCATATTTCATAGTAATGTATTCACACTTCATAAACAGTTATTCATATTTCATAGAAAGGTATTTACACTCTAGAGGAGAATGTTTTTGGTTTAATGTTAAACCTACTCAATAAGATAAATTGTTACTAGTCATAATCCTATTCTGTTTGTTTTCGAGACTGTTCGTCTCGAAGGGGAATATCGTATATGAAGATTATGTCTTTGTTAAATGTTTTTCATGAAGAAATGGAATGTTGTTTATGTTAGTATATGTTTTAGTGTAACGTCACGTACAACAGACAGGAAGTGTGTTGTAGACAGGGGAGACTGGTGATTGGCCAGAAGAGGGAGCATCATTGTTTATAAATAGGGGCTAGACTACAGAAAGGGCAGAACGGCCATGGCAATCTGAGGAGCCGTTCTCCGGACACCGCGGGTCTGTACTTATGCTGTAACCTCGTGATTTTAATAAAAGCCTCTAACACGATGCAGCTTGAACGGACTCTTTGTTGACAGCAATAATGGCCACCATTCACCCGATACGACAACAACACACCCATTGCACCATAGATGGTATTGAGAGTGCGAGCATCTGCATTACTGAATACAGTAGGCTACAGAGACACCCATTTTACTTCCTGTTTTATTTATTGTGACGCCTCCCCCCACTGAGCAGCAGCTGTATGACCCAAGCAAGGTTTTGGCAACTCTTATTCCTGTGGCCCGCCCAGCACAAAATCATTGCTGTATACAGGCTGTCTATAGAGGGAGCTGTGACTCCAGTCATCTCTGCTTTAGAGAAGCTTTGTATCTCCTGTTGCTGTCTGGGGACTTCCCGGGTCAGGCAGCAGGCTTCAAACTTCACCTACTAGCTGTATACACTCAGGGACTACACAGCCTTACAGAACAGAGATGAAGAATAGAACACTGTGTGTGAAAGGCTGACAGGTGATCAAACCCTAAACACTGAAGCCGAACCCTCAACATCAGCATGTATGTTCAGCATGTTTATCTCTGTTTCAGGCTTTGTTCAGGCCAACAGTAAGTGCCTGCCTTTATTCTGCTTCTGACGTCATCACTGAAACTGAAAGAAAATGCTTCATCTTGTAGTTGGTCACCATTTCTCATGGATGTATTGTGTTGGACTGTATCCATTTTAGAATATGGTTGTGTATGTTTTCCTTGTAGCTTCTGATGATGGTTCAAACTCCTCCAAAAGGCATGAGGTTTCTCTCTCTCACTAATTAAACAGGTGAATGTCTCTCTAGTTGTCTGTTTTTGAAACAGCAAAGTCAACTTCCTCACCAATCCTCTATTGACGTGAATGCATGTCATGATGTACGCAAGTTTGAGTTACTAGTAGATACACTACATTTCCAAAAGTATGGGGACACCTCGAACATGGATGTGGACACCTCGAACATCTCATTCCAAAATCATTGGCATGAATATGGAGTTAGTCCCCTCTTTGCTGCTATAACAGCCGCCACTCTTCTGGGAAGGTTTTCCACTAGATGTTGGAACATCGCTGAGGGGACTTGCTTCCATTCAGCCACAAGAGCATTAGTGAGGTTGGGCACTGATATTGGGCGATTAGGCCTGGCTTGCAATCTGCGTTCCAATTCATCCCAAAGGTGTTCGATGGGGTTCAGGTCGGGGCTCTGTGCAGGCCAGTCAAGTTCTTCCACACCGATCTCGACAAACCATTTCTGTATGGACCTCGCTTTGTGCACGGGGGCATTGTCATGCTGAAACAGGAAAGGGCCTTCCCCAAACTGTTGCCACAAAGTTGGAAGCACAGAATCTTGTAGAATGTCATTGTGTGTTGTAGCGTTAAGATTTCCCTTCACTGGAACTAAGGGGCCCGAACCATTGAAAACAGCCCCAGACCATTATTCCTCCTCCACCAAACTTTACAGTTGGCGCTATGCATTGGGGCAGGTAGCATTCTCCTGGCATCCGCCAAACCCAGATTCGTACGTCAGAATGCCAGATGGTGAAGCGTGATTCATCACTCCAGAGAACGCGTTTCCACTGCTCCAGAGTCCAATGGCGGCGAGCTTTACACCTCTCCAGCCGATGCTTGCCATTACGCATGGTGATCTTAGGCTAGTGTGCGGCTGCTCGGCCATGGAAACCCATTTCATGTAGCTCCCGACGATCAGTTCTTGTGCTGATGTTGCTTCCAGAGGGAGTTGCAACTGAGGACAGATGATTTTTATGCGCTTCAGCACTTGGTGGTCCCATTCTGTGAGCTTTTGTGACCTACCACTTCGCGGCTGAGCCGTTGTTGCTCCTAGATGTTTCCACTTCACAATAACAGCACTTACAGTTGACCGGGGCAACTCTAGCAGGGCAGAATTTTGACGAACTGACTTGTTGGAAAGGTGGCAACCTATGACGGTGCCACGTTGAAAGTCACTGAGCTCTTCAGTAAGGCCATTCTACTGCCAATGTTTGTCCTGTGAGATTGCATGGCTCGATTTTATACACATGTCAGCAATGGGTGTGGCTGAAATAGCCGAATCCACTACTTTGACGGGGAGCAGTGGCGGCTCCTGAAAAAATTCTCAGGGGGGGCAATTTTTCTGATGATTTAGGTGACCTACACACATTTAAAAAAAGATATGTCCAGCAACAACATGAAGACAGGGGCAGCATATAAGTCAATACCAGAAGCATTTATTGACTGATCTCAAAAGTGTTGGCTTACAAAAGCAAAATAAGTTATCACAGTAAAAATAATCAAGGGTGTTCTTTCACATTCCTCAACACTGCATAAACAATATGCATTTCCATAAAACACCTCATCTAATTGTGCCACAAAGTTGACAAATCCAAGAAAAATACCAGGGTTGGTGGAGCCCTCAGTTTCATCTTTGCCTCGCAAAGCTAACTCAAACACTCCGCAAAACTTCACACACTGGATTAGCCGGCTGAGGATGTGACGGTTCTTGCTAACCTCATCGTTGTGGCGGCGGACAGCTAGCCTGTATCCCTCATCCAGTTGAGTGGCAATGTTCACTCTCCCCAAAGCAGACAATCTCAAACAGCTATCCATGTGGGTCTTTGACAGCTCATGTTTCTTAATCTTTTCTGAAAGATGGTGCATGTCCGTTACACCAGTCGCTGTCCAAGCGGTGCTGTCTGCCGTGCCGCCTTCAGGGTGAAAGAGTAAGCAGGGGTAGCAGAAGACTGCATTAGCTACATCGCAGCCTGCTAGCCAGGTTTTTCGTTCGTACCAATTTTTGGAGAATCCTCGGGTGTAGGACTTTCCCCCTTTAGTAGAAACCTGTTGAATTATTACATTTGGTCTGGGAGGTCCTAATTGTTTCGTTGCCAATTTATCTTGATTTGTTCGCCGACAAAAAGGGAACTTCTTTCAAAGAGACAATCGAGTTGCACTGAACGCTAGCCATCTTGACAGTAGTACGTGAATTGATTGACGCTGCTACCCGCTCTTTTCTTAGTTACGTTCATGGTTATGTTACGTATGACGAAAGCGCGTAAGTGCAAGCCCTCCCGGAACCCATAGAGATTGTATTGAAAGCTCTGATATTTGAAAAAAAAAGATTTTACATGAGAGTCTATGAGAGACTTCTGGGGCGATTTTCAACCTGACTGAAATCGCCCCAAAAGGGGCGGGGCCATTTGAAGCACGACTTTAGCCTGATTGGACATTTAGTGGCAGATCAGACGTGTAGATTAGAACACTGATAACTACTGTTGCCGTGATATAATTGATTAGAAAAAAAATCCCTTCCTTTTCCCGTTTGGCAGTGCGTCGCCCATATCGCCCTAATGAACACACCGCCCCTGACGGGGAGTCCACATACCTTTGTATATATAGTGTATCTCAAGGTAGGATTTGGCTCAAGTCTTTTCAGTGTAACATGCTGTATTAATTTCAGTCATCTTATTCACTGACCTCTGTCTGTCTGTCTTTACAGCAGAGAAGCACAGACAAGAAAAGAAAGAAAACTCTTATAGAAGTTTGAGTCAAAGTAACGTGCACCCAGCCACAAAGACACATTTCTCTAAAACAGCACTCTCTGGTGATCACTTCTTGGGTAACATTTTACTTGACACCCAGTGTCATAACACATTATGATGCGGTCATAACCATGCCATAATATGTCATAACATCTTACATAACTTGTCATAACCTGTCATAATATGGTCATAAAACTGCCATGACCCATATATTTACACCTGTTGTGACATATATTGCATTATTTTATGGCTGGTTATGACACCTACAGAAGAGTGTCAGAACCCACATTTATTCACTTATTGTTTTCACTGCCAAGATGTTTCCTTCCATTTAAAAGTTTGTCTCTTAAATCCTTTGTTTTTGTTGTAATTAATTCTTTACAGTCATTTTCTTTCATCATATTTTAAATAACTTGAAGAAAATACACTTTATGACACTGTCATGAAGCATTATGACCATCCTGTGTCACTTTACTTGGACTAAGAAAATAAACTTTATGACACTGTCACGAAACACTATGACCATCATAATCATATAAGCCAGATAGGCCTATCATGCCCTTATGTCAGTCATCAGTCAAAAAGAGGGTGTCTTGTCCTGCTCCTGAAATCTCCTCCTGCATTCATCCCATTCACCAGCAACAGAGCATAGGGGTAGGTGCATGTCTGACATCAATTTGTGCTCAAGTACAATCATAATTGGTCAATTTCCAAAAATGTTATATATATCATAAACATACTGTTGACACGTAGGCTATGATGTAATGGAATGTTTAGCCTTGTGTGGTAGGTCTTGTGGGTTTTTACACTCTTATGTAGGTGTCATAATCATCCATAAAATAACTACCATGGTAGGTTTTGTGGGGTTTTACAGTCTTATGTAGGTGTCTTAACCAGCCATAAAATAACTCAATACATGCCACAACAGGCCTAAAAACAATTGTCATGACAGTGTCATGACCATATTATAACAGGTTATGACACGTTATGTCAGCTGTTATGACATATTATGACCTGATTATGACCCTGTCATAACATGTTATGACACTGGGTGTCAAGTAAAGTGTTACCACTTCTTGTAACTAATAACTGCACCACTAAAATCTACAATGACAAAAATCTAAAATTTTTTACAGTAACTGGGCTAGATATTGGGGTTATAGGTTTTAAACAAGTTTGAAATGCAAAAACAGATTGGTTTTTACTGAAAACTAGTTATTTGAAAACGATACCGGAAAAATACTTTTAACTTTTGCTAACCTGCAACACTGAAGTTGTTAGATGTTACAAACTAAGTGCTTAAGCAATGCTGTGCCCCACTGTCAACATCCTGGAATAAGGAGAATCACTATTGTCTTAATAATAGACAATATTAATAACTTCAGAGCTTTTGGATGATCTTTCTGCTACACCGGTATACCAATCAAAAAATGGAAACCTGGAAAGTGTTAACATCAATGTAAAACTAGTGATAAAACTATAATGATGCCAACTTTTTAGACCCCGAAAATGTATCCCTGGGTTTTTGTGATACATACTCCATGGTGTTCAGTAATGTTCCACTACATCTACAATGGTGTTCAAATAATTTTCTCTGATCTTTACAGTTTTATAACAGACACATTGGAGGAAGCCTAAGTGCCAGTATGTTTGTCTCTCTGATTTCAAAGGGGTTGAGTTAAATGAGGAAGACACATTTTAGTTGAATTCATTTAGTTGTGCAACTGACTAGATTTCCCCTTTCCCTTTCCCTTTGTGCTATCATGCCAAGGAGTTGGAAAGAGAGCAGAAACCGACTGGCACTCAGGCCATGTTGGAGGAGGTTAGTTTGATCTTTTGTGTTATTACATTTTCTATATAGAGAATTATTGGGTGGAGGATTACAATCATAAATCTGAATATACAGTTGCTTTTCAGAAATAAATGGTTGCTAACTTACTAAATGTGTCTTTGTGCTTCATATTGTTGTCAATGAGCTTTGGGGAGCTTCAATCAGGAGCCAAACAAAGAACATGCACCCTGGTCACATGCTGAAGAGACTTAATTCACTAGTGTTTGTTAGTGTGAATGGGCAGACGTTTCAAACCAGACATCACATCTCATCAGATACCCTCCCCTTCAGTCTTTGGTACATAGGCTATACTGTAGTCCTCTCTGCGCTCCTCTCATCTACAATTCATGACCTTTGACATCTCAGGCCAGTCACCAGCAGGGCTGTTCAGCCACAGTTACTGTAATCACTAATAAGATGTGTATGGAAGAAAAAAAACACAACTACAACCCTCATTATAGTTCACCCATGGGAACAAACTTGGCAGACAAGCCAGACCTACAGATGTAGGATCTTAATTTGATCACCCTGTTGCAGGATAGCTTTTCTGCAATGCAGGAAATGTAAAACTTGTAGTGTATTTGAGGTTTAAAAAGGCTTCTGAAGCTTGTAATTTTCACTTAAATTTTTTTGACTTGATTTCCATTAATTATAATCCACATAATAATTCACATTTCCTGTTGCTGCATGATTATATTCCTGCTGTAGCAAACTGGCTCAAATTAAGATCCTACATCTGTATGTCAAAGACAGGATTTGAATGACCGGTTGCCTACTGGAGAAAGAGTAGTGAACTGGTGTAGGCTATGTTAGAATTAGTGAGGCCTACGTATAACATATTTGTTATATATAACTATTAACAAGCTATAATGTTATTTATTCATCAGTATTATCGTCATTAAAACATATCAATAATCTATGAAATTTTCTTGCACTTTCTATTTCAACTTATGTTGCTCAGTTCACTCTGGTGGCTGATGACATTGTACTTCTTTCATCTCCTATTGGATCATAATTCCTCCAATGGTATGTTTTCATGTCACCTACAACATCATACCCAACACTCACTCCTTATTCCATGATGTTTTCTTTTTTGTGTGTTTTTATTGGCAAAAAATATATTTTACTTCTAATGCCATTCGAATATGGCTTCATATGTTGTGTATATCCAGTCAACAGATTAAATCAGATACCTTTTCAATAGAAAATATGTTTGTTTTTTAAATTCTTCCTGAGTCGGAATTTCACAGAATTTCCTGATTGTTTCCAGAATGCAGAGAAAACGGTAACAAGAAGGATTCCATGACCAGAGACTTTAATCTGATAAACAAGCTATGGCCTCTGCTCTGCCTATCTTACTTCCTGGTGTATGTGCCAAATCAAATGCCAGTTCTTCGTTGACAATAATGGCGGACAATGACAGAGGGAGTTGGTAGAAGTTGCCTTAACCACTGATACAGGGTCGGATATGTTTTACCCATCCAATGGTTTATGTTAGGATGGGGTTAGGGTAATCTGATCTAAGATCTGTGGTGAGAGGCAACTTCTTCTTTGAGCATGGCAGGCAGAGACATCGAAAGTCAAGTGACTCATCAGGTGAATCTTCTGAAACAGTGGTGAGGAGAGTTACAGTCTACCTATAGATGGCACTGTGGCATTGTTCATCCTTCACTGTAGCCTATGTGTCTGATGGTTTGTCCCTTTTATGATTCTTTTCAAGGACTTTCCATTCACAGACTTATTAGCAAACTGAACTTGATGTGGTTATCCCCTCCACACACATACCAGAACACACTGTGGGAGTGTTAAAGAATTCCAGAACATGGTTCCATCTGGGAGAGAATTTGAGTAATTATTGGTGAATGAAAAAATGTGTCCTGGTTAGCGATGTAGTTATTTTACAACTAGCTATTGTAAAATAGTTTTCATCTATTATCTACTGCCACAGTATTTCATTTTCCAGATGTATTTACAAAGAGAAAAAGCCTTGTTGAATGGCATGATTGTAATGTTCATGACAATAACAAACAAAGAATATGTGTCAATGTAATGCATCCCACTCAGCAGTATGGATATGAAAAACCATGTTTACTAGAACTAGATGATGGGTCAATGTGTCGGCCATCTCATGATTGAGGATTGATAGACACAAGATGGCTGCATGCTGACGCTTTTACAGGAAAGGGTGTGGTACTTACCTCAACACTGTTTGACTCCACCCTCCTCTGTACGTGTGTGCACAGTACTTCCATTGCATTTCTATGCTGTATTATTTTATTGCTGTGTTTTTCAATGTGATGCTATTTCATATCAAATGGAGCTAGATCCAACATGATGCACCTCATTCAATGGGTCATATACAGTATGCCAAATAAAGCTCCATAGACCTTAGCCTGAGATAGCTCTATTGTGTCATCCTCCCAAACCAAAGTATGCCCTCTGAGAATACTATAGGAAGAATACATTGTTTCTCCTGTTTCACATCAAAGTGATCCTCCTTCCATGTTATTGATTTGAGTCAAGACCATTGTAAGAACTAAACTTACAGCAGCAGGTTGCTGCAAGACCTTCCTGTATTTAGTCTTAACACAATATGCTTGCAGTATCTAGACTGGCTTGTCTTAAAAGGGTTTATTGCCACGGAGACACTGAGATCAGTATTTTTCCTTTATCCCAATACATCTGATATACTGTTTGCCAAAGAAGGACCTGTCAAATTTCAGAGGTGGGGAATTACATAATCTACATAAACCTGTCAAAGATCACGCTGACTTCCCATTTACAAGTCTAGTCATAAATAATACAGGGTCATTCTAAACAGGGTTAGTCGATTAGGTGGCCTCTTACTGTATGTTTCTGCATTAACTCCATGTTACATTGACTGTCATCCCCAAAAGTTTTCTGTTTCAGAATACAGTTTTCAATTAGTTAGCTTGTCTGACATTCAGGATTGAGTACAGAATCTCAATCTCATGTGTGTCTGTCTGTCTAAGTCCTCATTTGCCCCTACAACAAATATATGCCATGTTTTCATAACACATTGATACTGAAACCTATAAACTCATTCCAGTGTTAGAGGTGTTTGGGACACTGCTCTGTTTAGATACATTATATCAGTGTAACAGAGAGATACAGCAGTAAAAGAACAGAGATGAAGAAGAGCCTCTATCTCTAGTGCTGATGACTGACTCTGACCATGAAAACTGATCTGCATCACTCTTTAGAGAGTCCATTTTAAGGGGCATGTGAGGTAATGTTAAAAGTTGACAGAAATCTTTGATATCCTATATACACTGGAATATCAATGATTGTATAATTTCAGTAAACTGTCATTGAATGTATACTGTGTAATCAAAAACATCTGCTATGACAAAATACTTTTTTTAAATATAGTAATTGAGAAAGAAGAAATAAAAGGTGTACGGTTTTCATTTGACCTTTAGTTTCTAACTATATTTGAACCTGAACACACTCTCTGGAGAAACACTATCCTGAGTTGCAATAAGCCATCAAAGTTAGTAGTAAAAATATCTAGACCCCCACCCCAGGAACAATGAGAGCACTATTTTGGGTTTAACGGTTGATTGATAGACACACAATTTACTTTCAGTTTAAAATAAGTTTTTGCTGCTTAGTTCCACCCGGATTCTAATGATGCTTGAGCTGGCTAAATTCTCATTGGCTCATAAACTACATACAAGCTCATTTTAAGTTGGTGCGTAATATGTTTCGTCTCATGCGTGACATGTTTCGTCTCATTTGTGCCTTACAGCTCGGGAGAGTGAGGTTGTGAGAGAGAACTGAGAACTGTCGTAGTTATTGGAGAAAACACATAGGCCCACTGACGAACGTCAACATGAAGGGTTGTATCTTGCTGGTGCTGGGAATAGGCCTTTTTCATACAGCATCTGCTGGTCAGTATAAAGTTATTTTAGATTTTACATAAATATCTTTTTTTCTATTTATGTAGGTTATTTAGAATCCATTATTTACTTAAATGGCTACTACGGGATTTTGGCAATTAAGTCCTATATTACTTCCTGGCAACATAGTCATTGCGCTAACGCTAGTTACCATTGGCTGCAAAACTACCTCTAGCATCATTCGTACTGGATGAAGACACATACAAATTGTATCCTTGAGTTCATCTGTCTCTGGGGAAGTAGATAAAAGATAATTGCCAAAATCCCTAAGTAATTATATGTGCCTATGTATTTACTTATTATTGTTACATTAAACTATTATACCTTTAGACCCTGCAAGCTTTTTCTTCAAAATCAATGACATATTTAGATTTTTTGGGAACTTTATTCTGATAATATAATTTCTGCAAGCTTTTGCCAGTATGCCATTTTATTAGACAATGTGGTTTATTATGACCGTACAGCACACAGTGCTGAGGAGGTGGCAGCCCTGGCAGTGGACACACACTGGTTGAATCAACGTTTGCAACGCCAGGGTTGTGGGTTCGATAAAATAATGTATGCACTAACTGTAAGTCGCTCTGGATAAGAGCGTCTGCTAAAATGACTAAAATGTAAATGTAAATGTAATGTCGGTTAAATTATGTAATACAGTGAGGGAAAAAAGTATTTGATCCCCTGCTGATTTTGTACGTTTGCCCACTGACAAAGAAATGATCAGTCTATAATTTTAATGGTAGGTTTATTTGAACAGTGAGAGACAGAATAACAACAACAAAATCCAGAAAAACGCATGTCAAAAATGTTATAAATTGATTTGCATTTTAATGAGGGAAATAAGTATTTGACCCCCTCTCAATCAGAAAGATTTCTGGCTCCCAGGTGTCTTTTTATACAGGTAATCGAGCTGAGATTAGGAGCACACTCTTAAAGGAGTGCTCCTAATCTCAGTTTATTACCTGTATAAAAGACACCTGTCCACAGAAGCAATCAATCAATCAATCAGATTCCAAACTCTCCACCATGGCCAAGACCAAAGAGCTCTCCAAGGATGTCAGGGACAAGATTGTAGACCTACACAAGGCTGGAATGGGCTACAAGACCATCGCCAAGCAGCTTGGTGAGAAGGTGACAACAGTTGGTGCGATTATTCGCAAAATGGAAGAAACACAAAAGAACTGTCAATCTCCCTCGGCCTGGGGCTCCATGCAAGATCTCACCTCGTGGAGTTGCAATGATCATGAGAACGTTGAGGAATCAGCCCAGAACTACACGGGAGGATCTTGTCAATGATCTCAAGGCAGCTGGGACCATAGTCACCAAGAAAACATTTGGTAACACACTACGCCGTGAAGGACTGAAATCCTGCAGCGCCCGCAAGGTCCCCCTGCTCAAGAAAGCACATATACAGTGTCAAGGGCTGATGTGGATGTGGTGTTGGAGTCAGGCGTAGGACACAGAAGCTTAGTCCAACAGACTTTACTTGTAGAACCACGACAATACAAAGTAACGGGCCTCAACAAACACGGAGGCCAGCGATTACGCATACTGTGCGCAAATACACAAAATACAAAAGAATACGCAAATAGTGCGTCCGTACTCTAAATACATGAGAGCAAAATACCCAGCACCTACGGACAGGCGGACAATTACACACAACTAACTACAAACAAAACGAGAAACTTATAGGGGACATAATGAACACTAAATGGAAACAGGTGTACAAGGAAGACAAAACCAAACAAACATCGAAACATTCAACGGTGGCAGCTAGTACTCGGGACAACGAACGCCCGAAGCCTGCCCGAGCAAGGAGGAGGAGCAGCCTCGGCCGAATCCGTGACAGTACCCCCTTGACGCGCGGCTCCAGCCGCGCTGCGCCGACCCGGCCTCGGGACGACCAGGAGGACGCTGGAGCAGGCGCGTGCGATGACCACGGTGGAACTAAGTCAGAGAGATGGATCTAAGATGTCCCTCCTCGGCACCCAGCACCGTTCCTCCGGGCCGTACCCCTCCCACTCCACGAGATATTGGAGACCCCCCATCCGACGTCTCGAATCCAAGATGGACCGAACTGTGTACGCGGAGGAGTCTCTCTTATCTCACAGTCCTGGAGTGGACCAGCTACCACCGGCCTGAGAAGAGACACATGGAACGAGGGGTTAATGTGATAATCAATAGGCAGTTGTAACCTGTAACACACCTGTCTCAATCTCCTCAGGACTTTAAATGGCCCCACAAACCGCCGACCCAGCTTCCGGCAGGGCAGGCGGAGGGGCAGGTTTCGAGTCGAGAGCCAGACTCGATCTCCAGGTGCGTACACGGGACCCTCACTGCGGTGGAGATCGGCGCTCGCTTTTTGTCGACGGATGGCCCGCTGCAGATGGACGGTGCAGCGTTCCACGTCTCCTCCGAAGCGCCGCACCCACTCATCCACCGCAGGAGCCTCGATCTGGCTCTGATGCCATGGTGCCAGAACCGGCTGATACCCTAACACACACTGGAAAGGGGTTAGGTTGGTGGAGGAGTGGCGGAGAGAGTTCTGTGCCATCTCTGCCCAGGGGGGATATACCTGCCCACTCCTCCAGCCGGCCCTGGCAATAAGATCTCAGAAACCTACCCACATCCTGGTTCACTCTTTCTACCTGCCCATTGCTCTCTGGGTGGTACCCGAGGTAAGGCTCACCGAGACCCCCAAGCGCTCCATGAACGCCATCCAGACTCTGGAGGTGAACTGGGGACCTCGATCAGACACTATATTCTCGGGCACCCCGTAGTGCCGAAAGACGTGGGTGAACAGTGCCTCAGCGGTCTGTAGGGCAGTAGGGAGACCCGGCATTGGGAGGAGACGACAGGCCTTAGAGAACCGATCCACAACGACCAGTATAGTGGTATTCCTCTGAGAGGGGGGAAGGTCTGTAACGACCCCTGCCCGTTGTGGAACGGGCAGGGGTTGTAACTTCCCCCTGGGCAGGTGTCTAGGCGCCTTACACTGGGCGCACACCGAGCAGGAGGAGACATAAACCCTCACATCCCTAGCTAACGTTGGCCACCAGTACTTAGCGCTAAGGCAGTGCACTGTCCGGCCAATACCTGGATGTCCAGAGGAGGGGGACGTATGAGCCCAATAAATCAGACGATCCCGAACCTCGAGCGGAACGTACGTCCGACCCACAGGACACTCTGGGGGACTAGGGTCGGTACGCAACGCCCGCTCGATTTCCCCATCGACCTCCCACACCACCGGTGCCACCAGACAAGACTCCGGCAGTATGGGAGTGGGCTCAATGGACCTCTCCTCTGTGTCATACCGCCCGGGACAGGGCGTCTGCCTTACCGTTCTGGGACCCAGGGATGTGTTATTTTAAATACGAACCGGGTTAGAAACATGTTCCACCGAGCCTGACGAGGGTTCAATCTCTTAGCTGCCCGGATGTACTCCAGGTTACGGCGGTCAGTCAAAATGAGAAAAGGGTGTTGAGCCCCCTCAAGCCAATGCCTCCACACCTTTAGGGCCTGTACCATGGCTAACAGCTCCCTGTCCCCTACGTCATAATTTCGCTCCGCTGGGCTGAGCTTCTTGGAATAAAAAGCACAGGGGTGGAGTTTAGGTGGCGTGCCGGACCGTTGCGACAGTACGGCCCCAATCTTGGCCTCTGACGCGTCCACCTCTACCTGGAATGGTAAAGTGGGGTCCGGATGCGCCAGCACCGGAGCCGAAGTGAACAGGTCCTTCAGTCTCCCAAATTCCCTGTCCGCCTCAGCTGACCACTGCAACGCACCGGGCCCCCCTTCAGCAGGGAAGTTATGGGAGCTGCCACCTGTCCAAAACCCCCGGATAAACCTCCGGTAGTAATTGGCAAAACCCAAAAACTGCTGCACCTCTTTAACCGTGGTTGGGGTTTGCAAATTACGCACGGCTGACACACGATCAACCTCCATCTTCACCCCTGACGCGGACAACCGATAACCCAAAAAGGAGACAGACTCCTGGAAAACAGACATTTCTCTGCCTTGACATACAAGTCGTGCTCAACAGCCTCCCCAACACTCGCGCACCAGGGCTACATGCTCGGCTCGGGTAGAAGAGTACACTAGAATGTCGTCAATGTAAACGACCACACCTTGCCCATGCATGTCCCGGAAGATCTCGTCCACAAAGGATTGGAAGACTGAAGGAGCATTCATTAACCCGTATGGCATGACGAGATACTCATAATGTCCCGAGGTGGTACTAAATGCTGTCTTCCATTCATCTCCCTCCCTAATGCGCACCAAGTTGTAGGCGCTCCTGAGATCCAGTTTTGTGAAGAAACGCGCTCCGTGTAATGATTCCGTCATACTCGCAATCAGAAGGAGTGGATAACTGTATTTCACAGTGATCTGATTGAGACTACGGTAATCAATACACGGGCGCAACCCTCCATCCTTCTTCTTCACAAAAAAGAAACTCGAGGACGCAGGGGAAGTGGAGGGCCGATGTATCCCTGTCTCAGAGACTCGGCTATGTATGTCTGCATAGCCACCTTCTCCTCTTGAGACAGAGGATACACATGGCTCCGCGGAAGCGCTGCTCCTGTCTGGAGGTCTATCGCACAATCCCCTGTCTATGAGGAGGCAACCGCGTCGCCCTCGTATTGCTAAACACGAGTGCTACATCCTCATACTCAGGGGAATGTGCATTGCGGGCACTTGGTTCGGACTCTCCACCGAGGTCGCCCCCACGGAAACACCCTAGACATCGCCCTACACACTGGGCAGACCACTCCTTGAGAGCCCTCTGTTGCCACGAAATGGAGGGATTATGAGTAATTAACCAGGGAAGCCCCCAGCACCACAGGATACGCAGGAGAGTCGATCAGATATAGCTGAATAGTTTCCTCATGACCCTCCTGCGTACTCATCCTAAGTGTGCTGTGACCTCCCTAATCAACCCCGATCCCAACGGGCGGCTATCTAGTGCATGGACAGGGAAGGGAGCATCAACAGGAAGGAGGGGAATCCCTAACCTTACACAAAAATTCCGATCAACAAAATTCCCAGCTGCACCTGAATTGACCAGCGCCTTATGCTGGGAATGAGGTGCAACCTGAGGAAATCTTACAGGTATACATAAGTGAACAACAGAGAGCTCTGGGTAAGTGGGGCGCCTACTCACCTGAAAGGACTCCCCAGTGCGTGGCCTGTTGTCCCTTCCCCCTGGAGACCCTCCCCAGCACCTAGCCGCAGTGTGCCCTCCACGGCCACAGTTGGTTCAGGGGACGGCCCCCCTCGGGCTCCCTCTCCTCCTCTCTCTAGCGCCAGCACCACCGAGCTCCATAGGGCTCGGCTCGGAGGTGCTGGAGGGTGGAATGGACGGCCCCCACTCGGGACGTCCGCGGGTGGCTAGCAGGGTGTCGAGACGGATGGACATGTCCACCAACTGGTCAAACGATAGGTTGGTGTCCCTGCAGGCCAGCTCTCGACGAATGTCCTCCCGTAGACTGCATCGATAGTGGTCGATGAGGACCCGCTCATTCCACCCCGCATCTGCCGCTAGAGTCCGGAATTCCAGGGTGAACTCCTGTGCGCTCCTCCTCCTGTCGGAGGTGTGGAATTGACGCTCCCCCGCCGCTTTCCCCTCAGGTGGATGGTCGAACACTGCCCTGAAGCGGCGGGAGAACTCCGCGTAGGTGATGGTGGCGGCGTCTATTCCCCCTCCATTCGGTTGGCCCACTCCAACGCCTTGCCGGAGAGACAGGAGATGAGGGCGGAAACGCTCTCGTATCCCGAGGGCGCCGGGTGTATGGTGGCCAGGTAGAGTTCCACCTGCAGGAGGAACCCCTGACACCCGGCTGTGGCGCCATCATATGCCCTCGGGAGCGAGAGCCGAATCCCACTGGATTCCGGAGCTGGGATGGGAGGACTGACCGACGGTGGTGGTAAGGTTGGAGGAGGTGTGGGCACTCCTCCGGTCTCCCATCGGCGCAGAGTGTTGATCACCTCCTGCAGGGCGGATCCGAGTTTGATGGATCCTGGCGTCTTGACCGCTGACTCGATCCTCCAGCGACTCGGGTGCTGCTGCTGCTCCTGCTGACTCCATAGGGGTGTGTAATTCTGTCAAGGGCTGATGTGGATGTGGTGTTGGAGTCCGGCGCAGGATACAGAAGCTTAGTCCAACAGACTTTACTTGTAGAACCACGACAATACAAAGTAACGGGCCTCAACAAACACGGAGGCGAGTGATTACGCATACAGTGCGCAAATACACAAAATACAAAAGAATACGCAAATAGTGCGTCCGTACTCTAAATACATGAGAGCAAAATACCCAGCACCTACGGACAGGCGGACAATTACACACAACTAACTACAAACAAAACGAGAAACTTATAGGGGACATAATGAACACTAAATGGAAACAGGTGTACAAGGAAGGCAAAACCAAACAAACATCGAAACATTCAACGGTGGCAGCTAGTACTCCAGGGACGACGAACGTCGAAGCCTGCCCGAGCAAGGAGGAGGAGCAGCCTCGGCCGAATCCGTGACATACAGGCCCGTCTGAAGTTTGCCAATGAACACCTGAATGATTCAGAGGAGAACTGGGTGAAAGTGTTGTGGTCAGATGATACCAAAATCAAGCTCTTTGCCATCAACTCAACTCGCCGTGTTTGGAGGAGGAGGAATGCTGCCTATGACCCCAAGAACACCATCCCCACCGTCAAACATGGAGGTGGAAACATTATGCTTTGGGGGTGTATTTCTGCTAAGGGGACAGGACAACTTCACCGCATCAAAGGGATGATGGACGGGGCCATGTACCGTCAAATCTTGGATGAGAACCTCCTTCCTTCAGCCAGGGCATTGAAAATGGGTCGTGGATGGGTATTCCAGCATGACAATGACCCAAAACACACGGCCAAGGCAACAAATGAGTGGCTCAAGAAGAAGCACATTAAGGTCCTGAAGTGGCCTAGCCAGTCTCCAGACCTTAATCCCATAGAAAATCTGTGGAGGGAGCTGAAGGTTCGAGTTCGCAAACGTCAGCCTCGAAACCTTAATGACTTGGAGAAGATCTGCAAAGATGAGTGGGACAAAATCCCTTCTGAGATGTGTGCAAACCTGGTGGCCAACTACAAGAAATGTCTGACCTCTGTGATTGCCAACAAGGGTTTAGCCACCAAGTACTAAGTCATGTTTTGCAGAGGGGTCAAATACTTATTTCCCTCATTAAAATGCAAATCAATTTATAACATTTTTGACATGCATTTTTCTGGATTTTTTTGTTGTTATTCTGTCTCTCACTGTTCAAATCAACCTACCATTAAAATTATAGACTGATAATTTCTTTGTCAGTGGGCAAACGTACAAAATCAGCAGGGGATCAAATACTTTTTTCCCTCACTGTATCAGACACTGGTTCCAGATAATTATCTTGATAAATCATTCTTGGTTCTCCATGTCTGATAAACAAAATGTGTAATATCTAGGGGTTACATGCTGTCTTAGAAACTTTCCTTATAAATGTCATCCTTCAGTTTAACAAAAACACCTATTTTGGTAAAACGTAAAAGTGTTCAAAGTAATATTTAATAAACAACCAGTTTATTAAACAGTAGTGTGGAGAAACTAAAAAGTGAATATAGAGAAAATGTAAAGCTCTGTCTAGCCTACAAAACGCTTATCTGTTTTTAACCTCTAGTGACTCACTCCCTGAAGTATTTCTACACCACATCTTCTGAAGTTCCCAACTTCCCAGAGTTTGTGGCTGTGGGGATGGTGGATGGTGTTCAGATGGTTCACTATGACAGCAACAGCCAGAGAGCAGTGTCTGATCAGGACTGGATAAACAAGCAGACAGACACACAGTACTGGGAGAGGGAGAAAGGGAATTTACTGGGTTCACAGCAGATTTTCAAAATCGACATCAATACTCTATTGCAGCGTTTTAACCAAAGTGGAGGTAAGTCCTACATCTTTACTTCATCTGATCAGTTGTGTTTGTGTAAACTGTCAAAATTCCTTATTCTAGGGGACAATAATTAATCAGGATTAGAGAACTGATCACTACAGATCTAGAATGTCAGGGATGTACAGATCTGCCCCTCCCTTCCTGTTTCTGTTTCCTTCACACACAGCATCATTAGCTGACTTCAGTATTAGAAAACATCTAGCATGGTCTCCATTGTTTCTTACCGTATGGATGGTCCCAATTCTTGCTCCTGGACACCAGCACAGCATTCATTTTAAAACTACTGTGTACTGTTTTAAGATGATGATGACCATACCACTACTGTAAATGGCAGAGCAGCAGAACATGATGATGATGATGATGATGTGTCTTTGGTCTTCTCTGCTGTAATGGACCAAAGCTCCCAGTGACTCCCTGTGGGCTCTGCAGCTGGAGCTGATCAGGCCTCTCAGGGGAATATCTACCCACTCACACACACTCACCTGTCACCTTCAGGATCTGGGGACCACACACACACAGCTCCAGTAGGCTAACATTATTGAGAGACAATCTTCCTCATGTTAGTCTCTCCATCTCTCTCTCCTGTTGTTCCTGACTGAACAGACGATCCTCTCTCACGTCCTCTATTTATCTGTGACATCATCACTAGAGGACAGTCTTCATCTATCAACAGTGTTCTATTCACAGGGTTCGCACAAGGTGCATGAGGTGCTTCAAGTACTTGAATTTGGCATTCGAAATGGAAGTTCTGGAATACCTTGAAAATCAGACATTTTCTCAAGTTGGTACTTCAAAAGTACTTGAATTAAATGAAAGGAGAACAGAAAATGATAAGATATGTTAATATGAAAAATATTAGAAAAATGTATCGGTCTTGCAAATTAATTTCCAGGCAGACTACAGAGTTTTGAATGAGTGGAATCATGAATGATTCATGTATAATCGCTATGTTCGCCTGTGTCGTAGAAATATTTGACTCAAAAGTAGTCAACTCAAAAATATCTCTCAAGAAACTGGAGCTTGTGAATCCAAAAATTAGACTTTATTATTGCGCAACAAAGCCGAGCTTGCTCCATGGAACAACTGCTTGCCCTGACCCGGAGCTCTCCTTTTATACAGACACAAATGCATAGTCATGCTTATACAACATACATAGTTACTCCTCTCTATGTGAATGAATAACATCTTTCAAATCAAATCAAATCAAATTTTATTGGCCACATGCGCCGAATACAACAGGTGCAGACATTACAGTGAAATGCTTACTTACAGCCCTTAAACAACAGTGCATTTATTTTTAACAAAAAAGTAAAAATAAAACAACAACAAAAAAAGTGTTGAGAAAGAAAGAGCAGAAGTAAAATAAAATAACAGTAGGGAGGCTATATATACAGGGGGGTACCGGTGCAGAGTCAATGTGCGGGGGCACCGGCTAGTTGAGGTAGTTGAAGTAATATGTACATGTGGGCAGAGTTAAAGTGACTATGCACAAATAATTAACAGAGTAGCAGCAGCGTAAAAGGATGGGGTGGGGGGGCAGTGCAAATAGTCCGGGTAGCCATGATTAGCTGTTCAGGAGTCTTATGGCTTGGGGGTAGAAGCTGTTGAGAAGTATTTTGGACCTAGACTTGGCACTCCGGTACCGCTTGCCGTGCGGTAGCAGAGACAACAGTCTATGACTAGGGTGGCTGGAGTCTTTGACAATTTTGAGGGCTTTCCTCTGACACCGCCTGGTATAGAGGTCCTGGATGGCAGGAAGGTTGGCCCCAGTGATGTACTGGGCCGTACGCACTACCCTCTGTAGTGCCTTGCGGTCGGAGGCCAAGCAGTTGCCATACCAGGCGGTGATGCAACCAGTCAGGATGCTCTCGATGGTGCAGCTGTAGAATTTTTTGAGGATCTGAGGACCCATGCCAAATCTTTTCAGTCTCCTGAGGGGGAATAGGCTTTGTCGTGCCCTCTTCACGACTGTCTTGGTGTGTTTGGACCATGATAGTTCGTTGGTGATGTGGACACCAAGGAACTTGAAGCTCTCAACCTGTTCCACTACAGCCACGTCGATGAGAATGGGGGCGTGCTCAGTCCTCTTTTTTTTCCTGTAGTCCACAATCATCTCCTTTGTCTTGGTCTCTGCTTTCAGTATCACATGTTGGCTACTCACGAGGCTACATGCATTTCTCTAAGTGGGGCTTCTGTCTCTTATTAGTTGCGTGACTCAAAATATTATATACATACGTACGTTAAAGAACAATCACACTCTGTATTGACCATATTCACTATCCAGACATGGATCTGTAGTACAAAGTATCAATCATGTTCATTCTGTTTTACCTTTATCATTTCATAACACATTATAAAACATATCAATTAATACTTAAACATGGTTTAAACATGTCATGGCCATAACCCATTCTCAACCACATACATTTAAGCCAATCCCAAAAAGCATCCTCCCAGGACCCTGAGCCGCTATGGTTTTTCCTTGTGACTATGTGTATGTGGCTAGGTGTCAGGTCATAAGCACAAACAAATGATAACACTAGTTCCATTGTTACTCCAATCTCCACACAGCCACCACGAGGAGTTGTATCTCCATCACATGTCATTGACATACCCAGACCAGCTGCAGGGTGTTATCAAAAGCACAGCGTTTGCACTAAAGAAATGTCTCTGCTCTGTTTTAACCCTTCAACTGGTTCTCAATCCATAAGCATTTAAGGCATATAGGTGTTTAATTCTACAACATATGTACTAGAAAATCATCCATATATAGAAAATCATCCATACCTGCTACCCCGGTTTTGCCGTGTTAGCAGCGCTTTCATTCACCACTCTGCCCAACGGGAAACTCCGCCCACGACATAGTCCGAGAGGTGAAACGAACTACCTCAGTCCAGACCTATAGTGGCAAGTAGCAGAGAGACGCCACTGACAGTGTGAATTATTTTACATTCCCTCGACTCCTGCTGTGTCAACAGACATCCCCCAAAACAGATGTCTAGCTAGCTAGGTAGCTCAAGGGCTCTGGCTATTAGCCATGTAGCTACACTGAACAAAAATATAAACACAACATGTAAAGTGTTGGTCCCATGTTTCATGAGCTGAAATTAAAGATCCCAGACATTTTCCATACGCACAAAAAGCTTATTTCTCTCAAATGTTGTGCACAAATTTGTTTACATCCCTGTTAGTGAGCGTTTCTCCTTTGCCAAGATAATCCATCCACCTAACAGGTGTGGCATATCAAGAAGCTGATTAAACAGCATGATCATTACACAGGTGCACCTTGTGCTGGGGACAATAAAAGGCCATTCTATTCTAAATGTGCAGTTTTGTCACACAACACAATGTCACAGATGTCTCAAATTTTGAGGGAGTGTGCAATTGGCATACTGACAGCAGGAATGTCCACCAGAGCTGTTGCCAGATAAGTTAATGTTCATTTCGCTACCATAAGCCGCTTCCAACATCGTTTTAGAGAATTTAGCAGTACGTCCAACCGGCCTCACAACCGCAGACCACGTGTATGGCATTGTGTGGGCGAGCGGTTTGTTGATGTCAACGTTGTGAACAGAGTGCCGCATGGTGGTGGTGGGGTTATGGTATGGGCAGGCATAAGCTACGGCAACAAACACAATTGCATTTTTTTATCGATGGCAATTTGAATGATTTCCTCATATGAACTGTAACTCAGTAAAATCTATGAAATTGCTGCATGTTGCGTTTATATTTTTGTTCAGTATAGCTATAACTATGTGGCTAGAAGGATGAAGTTAGAAGCTAATGTTGAACGGAGCCTGACCTCAGCAGGAGTAGTTGACTGAAATGAAGCTAGCTATAATCAAAATATGGGCTACTATAAGTTCTCATAACAAAATACCTTTTCTTTATAGAGAGTAGGGAGACAGACAGTGGTGAGTCAGGCTGCAATGAAGGAGGCAAAGGAGATACACAGAGAGAGGAAGCATTGAAGCAAGCAGGGAGAGAGGTTAGTAGTACAGTGGTTCCCAAAGGTGGGGTCCGGGTCCCATGTGGGGTCCCCTAAAATGTAAATAGGGTCCCCTGAGAGAGTCTTTAATCTTATCAAACACATTAATAACTGGCTTCTCTTCAAATTGGTATAGAATACAACATTTTAGAGTCAACTAAGGGCCTTTTACACTGTGATAATTATTATGTACACTGAACAAAAATATAAACCCAACATGCAACAATATCAAAGAGTTACAGTTCATATCAGTACTGACTTACCACTCATGTATGTAGTAAATATGTAGTGAAACATGTATTATTGAGTAGAACTTGTAAGGTAGTGATGAATAGTAAGTTAGTCTGTTGGCGACTAGAAACAATTGTATAACAGTAACTATTAATAATTGATGGTCCTTCAAAATAAATATTAGTGCTTGATAAAGTACTTGAAAGTCCTTGAATTTGACTTGCCACCATCTGTACGACCCTGTATTCATTTACACACCTCACTGAAAACTACAGTCCTACACAACATCCATTTGTTAGAATAACACTACTGTACTGAACACAATGTGTATCTTCAACACAGTAGATAGAACCAAGCCAACATCAGCTGGTGTAGAATAGATCCACACTCTCTGAGTCTCCTCATCAACTCTGTCTCTGTGGTGAAGGTGTGACATCATCACCACACTGTAGAGGTCTGAGCTGGATCTCTCTGTTTTATTCCAGTCTGGTTGAACAACTAATACATGATGATAGAGATCCCATTGGCAGACTGAATCTGGAGGAGCGATGCACAGTGTTGATTATCCTCTCTCCCTCTGTCTCTCCCTCCCTCTTAGGTGTGCATGTTTTTCAGAAGATGTACGGCTGTGAGTGGGATGATGAATCTGGAGCCACGGAGGGGTTTAATCAGTTTGGATATGATGGAGAGGATTTTGTGGCATTGGACCTTAAGACAGAAACATGGATCGCCCCAACACCACAGGCAGTCATTACTAAACACAAGTGGGACAATGTCAGAGAAAATACAATGCACTGGAAAAACTACCACACCCAAACCTGCATTGAGTGGCTGAAGAAGTATCTGGACTATGGGAAGAGCACTCTGAAGAGGACAGGTACAGAGACACATGACATGATGTAACTCCACTGATACAGGAATTATGTGATATTTCATTATCAGGAATCATTTCACAATCAATTGTTTATAAGTCACATGAAATTGTTGTCTTGAATGAAAATAGTATTGTCTTTAAAAACATTTACAATTTAACTGTATTTTTCTCTCCCATCTCTATCTGTGTGCGTCTGTCTATTCCCCCTCTCAACACTACACTACACTACACTCTCTCCCTTTCCCCCTTCTCTCTCTCCAGTCCCTCCCTTAGTGTCTCTGCTCCAGAAGACCCCCTCCTCTCCAGTGACCTGCCACGCTACAGGTTTCTACCCCAGCAGAGTCATGGTGTTCTGGCAAAAAGACGGACATGACCAACATGAAGATGTGGAGTATGGGGAGACTCTCCACAACGATGATGGAACCTTCCAGAAAAGCACCTACCTCAAAGTGAAGTCTGAGGAGAGGAAGAACAACAAGTATCAGTGTGTGGTTCAGGTCACTGGTATCAAGGAGGACTTCATCAAGGTTCTGACTGAGTCTGAGATCCAGACCAACTGGGGAAAGACTAACAGGGGTAAAAGGGAGAAAAATTCAAATATACGCTATACCCAACCCTCCTATTGAATGTGCCCAATATTCCTAATTTAAGTTCACTCACCTGCTTAGTAACACTACCTTTCTGACTGCATGTTCTCATTGACCTCCTGACCTTTTATTGACATTGAGGGATGCTGCTTGGTGTTAATTTTAGATGAAAATGTACCATCTAGCATTATTGTCTGAATGCTCTATTCTGATGATTACAGGTGCAAACACCATTGGCTTCATTGGAGTAGCTCTCCTGGTCATCGTTGTTGTTGTTGTTGTTGTTGTTGTTGTTGGGGTCATCATTTGGAAGAAGAAGAACAAGAGCAAGAAAGGTGTGAGGAGAGAAAGACCTCTTTCTATTGTCATATGTAGGATACACTGTCATCTTAGATATTATCAGCTGTGATATAGTTAGTAGTTTAGAAGTAGTAGTCATAGCACTGGTTTACAAGCAATAGTATTGTACAGTGTTGTTAGTGATGGTAGAAGTATGTTTGATTTGATCTGATAATGCAGTAGGAATACTCTCAAACATTGTGTTCTCTTGTAATATTCCAACAAATCACAGAGTCAATAATAACATGACGTTTATCTCTGTTTCAGGTTTTGTTCCAGCCAGCAGTAAGTGGGGATCACAGATTGTTTGTTTTGTTTTCTGTTTGACTGTATCCACTTTAGAATGTGGTTGTCTCTTTTCCTTGTAGATTCTGATGCTGGTTCAAACTTAGATGTCAATTGATGTAGCTACTTAGTTAATAGGGAAGGTTTTATTTACCGTGAACCATGCATTAGGAACTTGTAAATTAACCAGAACTCATTATCTTTCAAGTCAGTCTCCTTTTCTAACATAGGGGTTTTATTTCTGTTTTAGCTGACTGGAACAACTCTGGGAAGAGTCTCCTGAAGACTTGAGAGACCTCTCTGCACTTCTGTAACGTCAGAGTAAGTCACTTAAGGTATCCTCATATTAATGAGCAGACTAGAGATACAACCACTACCACACACAAGCACACACACTGTAAACCAGTGGAGGCTGCTGAGGGGATGACGGCTCATAATAATGGCTGGAACGGAGTCAATGGGACTATCATTTGTTTTTCAACAGGACAATGACCCAACACACCTCCAGGCTGTGTAAGGGCTATTTGACCAAGAAGGAGAGTGATGGAGTGCTGCATCAGATGACCTGGCCTCCACAATCACCCGACCTCAACCCAATTGAGATGGTTTGGGATGAGTTGGACCGCAGAGTGAAGGAAAAGCAGCCAACAAGTGCTCAGCATATGTGGGAACTCCTTCAAGACTGTTGGAAAGGCATTCCAGATTACGCTGGTTGAGAAAATGCCAAGAGTTTGCAAAGTTGTCATCAAGGCAAAGGGTGGCTACTGTGACAAATTGTTTAACACTTTTCTGGTTACTACATGATTCCATATGTGTTATTTCATAGTTTTGATGTCTTCACAACATTGTAGAAAATAGTAAAAATAAAGAAAATCCCTGGAATGAGTAGGTGTGTCCAAACTTTTGACTGGTACTGTATACATATTTGTTGCCTGTTTTGCATGTTATTTTGTCATTAATACGTGTCACATCGGTTTGCAAACTATGTAAAATAAAAAAGAATTGTGTTCTGTCACTCATGGGGAAACTACATCACTGCAAAATCTATGGGGAGAGCTCAAAAATTCAAAAGTGCCCATCCAAAAAGGCTCAAGGTCGTTGGCCACTGATAAAATGACGTCAAATCACGTTATATCTACCGTAGCTTTGATTGGACTGATCATGTCAACATCATACTTTCTAAATCTTAGCTAGCAAGCTAGACAAGCAGTCATCATCATGAATCAAGTCGACGATCTACTGGCAAATCCTTTTCAAGCCTTGTCATATGAAGAGAAATTATAGATAAAACGTATCGGTGCTCATCGGCCATTGGACATAAACATTACACAACAAGTTGGAAGGAATCAGTGGCTAACTGCAAGCTTTGCAAAGAAATCACTAGCCTGCTATTCAGTGGAGATGGTGTGTGGTCCAAGTCTGGGTTTAAGGGTCTATTTTCCAAGCTTAAAAGGATCAACATTTGCTCTCAACACACAATCGTCCAGAAAAGGTTGAATACATTGGCCATGCTGTCAATCCAGCATGACCTCTGCCGCGTTCAAGACAACTGGGAACTCTGAGAAAAACTAGCTCAGACTGGGAAAATGCGTTTTGAACGCCCCTCCAACTCGGAATTGCAAGTTGGGATCTCTTGCCTCTGTCTACAGCTCCGACCTGAAGATCACTGACGTTATGATTCAACCTTGTTTTTTTCCGAGTTCCCAGTTGTCTTGAAAGCACCATAAATCCAGAGAATGCCAGACTTTGATAACAAAGTTTGATGACAGAATTTGCCCACAAGAAGGACCGGCGCGCCACCTTCCTGTTCAAGTGAGCACAGCACAACAAGGTGAGTCCAGAAATGTATTGTATGCTGCTGCATAAATGATGTAATATGCAAGGGAGATATGTATACTGTAGCTAAGAAAGTAATACTAAGTGTGTAGTAAGCTGTTAGTAGCCCATGTGCCTCACCATAATAATTTGGTCCCTTCCCCCCTCATAACTTAGCCTACTGTTCTGACTTGGTGGTGCACATGTAGCCTATAACTGTTTTAGAGAAATGTAATCATCAAATATTGTATGAGCTTTCATTGTCTGCTTACATGCCCCCTTTATTTATCCTACGGTTCTGACTTGGTGTACAGGGAGCATGCTGTAAGAATGGCCGATGTTCTGAATTCTGTCGCTGTACATTTCAAAAGTGCTGAACAATTAGTTGTATTGACTACGTCCGTCCTAGCTCGCTTGTTAATGTCTTAATCGGAATTACGGATTGCCTCTTATCTGCTTGACGTTCCCTTATGCCATAGTTTATACATGTCAATTTTCAGTAGAAACCACATTTGTTTAAGCAAGTCAGCCATAGCAGCTATGTTTTTAAAAAAAGGCAGTAAATTAGTCTGAATGAACTGCTTCGCTGCCAGACAAGGCTCCGCTGATAGCCAGGTGTAGCGGTGGTAAGGATTCACTCCATGGTGCTGAAAAGAAATTTCTGCTGTTGGGACAGCTTTATCTAGGCCCTAACAGTTTGTGGGCACCGTTTGTCACCGTTATAATGCAATTAATGTATTGTTTAGTGTTGTGTAGTGGCTTTGCTGGCATGCATCTCCCTTTGTTGTTTTTTGCCCCACCAAGATTTACAAGCTAAAATCACCACTATGGGCACTTCATGTTTTTGATATTACTACTATGCAAATATGCATGTAACCATTTCACTGTACTGTTTACACCTTTTGTATCCTGTGCATGTGACAAATAAACGTTAATTTTTTTTGATATAGTTTACCAGAGACGCTAATGTGAAGAACAATATGACCTACACCAAAGTCATATAAGGATAAAGTGTATTTTTTTCCCCTTATTGTAGGCTACTACTTTTACCACATTTAGTCTTGCTCTTTGGTTGTTTACTACACTACTCACTCTGTTCAGCACATGGCCTCACATGTGATTCCTTAAAGAGATGGGTGGGGCTAAGGCTTAAGAGGGTGTGAATGATGCTGAATGGGTGTAGACAAAGAAGATCTCTCCAGTAGGTGTACCAAAACATTCAAGGGCCATTTTCTCAAAAGTGGAGTTACAGGTTTATCAACTTTCAAAGCAGAATTACTTTCCCATTGTTCCTCAACTGCAGCTTATGATATACAATTTTCTAGCTCTGAGTCTGCTTTTATCCAATGTAAAAAACACAATTTCTAAGACCGAATTGAGGTGGTGAGTCACATATTAGAATCAATGGAACACCATGAAAGTGTGTTTCTGGAAAGGATTAGATTGTTGTGCGATGTTAAATTAAGATTGTAACATATTATTCTACAAATAAAACATAAATGATCGATTTTCCCCTAACTGAAGCCAACAAAACAATCACATTTAAAAGATATCGCTGTAACTGGAAAAACATAATTATTTTGTTTGAATGTGTAGTTTAGCAACACGTGTAGGTTTTGGTGGTATAAGATACTGTAATTGTGTGACGTTATAATGTTGCTCACATTATTCACTTGTTTTAGTTGTATGGGCAAAAGCCAGACAAGGCCTATCCACATGTTCCATTTGTACATATTCCTCTTGGACCAAAAGTGATGGTATGTTTCTATTGTTCTTTCTTTTTGGGCTAGCAGGTTCTGGACAATAAGTTGGTGATGGGCCAAGTTGAACAAAAGTGTTTGTACTTTGTACATTATGGATGCTCTACACATAAAGCAATGATCGACCAAATCTAATGCAAGTCCCGAAAACAGGATTGTTAATGTGATCCATTTAAGAGATACAGTGAGGGAAAAAAGTGTTTGATTCCCTGCTGATTTTGTACGTTTGCCCACTGACAAAGAAATGATCAGTCTATAATTTTAATGGTAGGTTTATTTGAACAGTGAGAGACAGAATAACAACAACAAAATCCAGAAAAACGCATGTCAAAAATGTTATAAATTGATTTGCATTTTAATGAGGGAAATAAGTATTTGACCCCTCTCATTCAGAAAGATTTCTGGCTCCCAGGTGTCTTTTTATACAGGTAACGAGCTGAGATTAGGAGCACACTCTTAAAGGGAGTGGACACCTGTCCACAGAAGCAATCAATCAATCAGATTCCAAACTCTCCACCATGGCCAAGACCAAAGAGCTCTCCAAGGATGTCAGTGACAAGATTGTAGACCTACACAAGGCTAGAATGGGCTACAAAACCATCGCCAAGCAGCTTGGTGAGAAGGTGACAACAGTTGGTGCGATTATTCGCAAATGGAAGAAACACAAAATAACTGTCAATCTCCCTCGGCCTGGGGCTCCATGCAAGATCCCACCTCGTGGAGTTGCAATGATCATGAGAACGGTGAGGAATCAGCCCAGAACTACACGGGAGGATCTTGTCAATGATCTCAAGGCAGCTGGGACCATAGTCACCAAGAAAACAATTGGTAACACACTATGCCGTGAAGGACTGAAATCCTGCAGCGCCCGCAAGGTTCCCCTGCTCAAGAAAGCACATATACAGGCCCGTCTGAAGTTTGCCAATGAACATCTGAATGATTCAGAGGAAAACTGGGTGAAAGTGTTGTGGTCAGATGAGACCAAAATCGAGTTCTTTGGCATCAACTCAACTCGCCGTGTTTGGAGGAGGAGGAATGCTGCCTATGACCCCAAGAACACCATCCCCATCGTCAAACATGGAGGTGGAAACATTATGCTTTGGGGGTGTTTTTCTGCTAAGGGGACAGGACAACTTCACTGCATCAAAGGGACGTTGGACGGGGCCTTGTACCGTCAAATCTTGGGTGAGAACCTCCTTCCCTCAGCCAGGGCATTGGAAATGGGTCGTGGATGGGTATTCCAGCATGACAATGACCCAAAACGTACGGCCAAGGCAACAAAGGAGTGGCTCAAGAAGAAGCACATTAAGGTCCTGGACTGGCCTATCCAATCTCCAGACCTTAATCCCATAGAAAATCTGTGGAGGGAGCTGAAGGTTCGAGTTGCCAAACGTCAGCCTCAAAATCTTAATGACTTGGAGAAGATCTGCAAAGAGAAGTGAGACAAAATCCCTCCTTAGATGTGTGCAAACCTGGTGGCCAACTACAAGAAATGTCTGACCTCTGTGATTACCAACAAGGGTTTTGCCACCAAGTACTAAGTCATGTTTTGCGGAGGGGTCAAATACTTATTTCCCTCATTAAAATGCAAATCAATTTATAACATTTTTGACATGCGTTTTCTGGATTTTGTTGTTGTTATTCTGTCTCTCACGGTTCAAATAAACCTACCATTAAAATTATAGACTGATCATTTCTTTCTCAGTGGGCAAGCCGTACAAAATCAGCAGGGGATCAAATACTTTTTTCCCCTCACTGTACATAATCAACCAGCCAAACAAGACAAATTACAGACCAAATTCATGTATTCTGTAAGAATGTTCTTACAATTCAATAAAGTCCACAAAATGTGAATGAATAAAGAGCAAAGGACTTGAAGTGACACAATATCATTTTGTATATGGGTTTAAGAAGTAATATATATTTTGATGACCTGTATGAAAAATGATGGGGTGGCAGGTAGCTTAGCGGCTAAGACCATTGGGCCAGTAACCGAAAGGTAAGTTGCTGGTTCGAGTCCCACAGCTGACTAGGTGAAAAATCTGACGATGTGTCCTAGAGCAAGGCATTTAACCCTAATTGCTCCTTTAAGTCGCTCTGGATATGAGTGTCTGCTAAATGATGTAAATGTTTGAATAAAATTATTTTGTCCGTTAAACATTATCTTATGATAGAGATTAGAATAAATAATGTTCAGTATCTTCACTTGTCTGGAAGTCCACAGCACTGCTCTTTTTCATTCTCCTTCTAATCAGGGACTGATTCAAACCTGGAAAACCAGGTTTTGAATCAGTAATTGAAATAATTGATTCACCTATGAATCAATTATATTTATTGATCAATAAACAGCCATGCAGGAAAGAGACTACTGTTGATACTGAAGAATATTTAATGGCATGGTGTTGCTATAAGGGGATGTACCCCGCATTGACCCGGTACCGGTACCCCCTGTACATAGCCTAGTTATTGTTATTTTATTGGGTAAATTTTTATTCGTTTTTACTTTAGTTTATTTGGTAAATATTTTCTTAACTCTTTCTTGAACTGCATTGTTGGTTAAGGGCTTGTAAGTAAGCATTCCACAGTAAGGTCTACACCTGTTGTATTCGGCGCATGTGACAAGTAACATTTGATTTAATTATATTTTATAATAACCCACTGGGACCTGTAGAATAGTCCCCATGTAACTACTGCACACACTATTCATATCCACAGTAACTCATTTATCAAGCTGAGAACATGAACATAACATGGGATAAATAAGCTACTTCTGGTTTAATGGCTAATGTATTCCTTAAGCGCCTTATTAGACCACATCACTGTAAAACGTCCTGATATTACCACAATTCTGTTTGTAGAATTTGTAAAATACACTTACACTAAAGTGGAAATGTACAGAACTAAAGTGGAAATGTACAGAAGGGTGCCAACCAAAAGGTACCCGGGCAAACACATCCGACTGGTTTTGGGACATGTATTTGTGTTTCAGGAAACAGTTTGTTGGAGGCAGATACGCTAGACAAAACTATAAGCACTGAATTTTACTTCCTGCTTCAACTGTTGGTTATGAGGTTATTTTATTTGACTGTTTAGTAGACTAAAACATTTGACTAAACCTCTTCAAGTCACAAAGTTGTCATGTGTATTTAACAAGTCTCAACAGACTTTACAGAAAAAATAAAAATCAAGGTTTGTAGTATCGTATTAAACAATCCTACAAACCTTTTCCAATGACTGGCACTAGTAAATAACTGGTAGATTCTCATACTGTACAAAAACATTGTTAGGCATGTAAGACCTTCAGGTTAAACAATAGAGGCCATAGTATGCCGTTTGAAAACAGTCTTTATTTGGAGCAGTGCTGGGATCAGTTGAGAGAGAACACAGTGTGTCTGTGTGGGTGTAGAAACTGATCTGGGATCAGAACATGCCCTTCCTGTAGCGGTGGATCAGCTCTGACACGTCCTCCTTACACACCTTTATCCAGCCGTCCTCCTGCATGTGGTACACTGGACAAACACACAGACAGTTACACATAAATGTATTGTTTACATTTTATTTTCCTATGGATTCAGCATATGAATACTTTTTAATATGGATAAATACTTCTTAAATTAGATATAATTGTATATTTAGTAATAACCTCTTGAATGGAATTCACACCTGGAATTTACACAACAAACAAACAAATATCTCAAAATTCATCTAACTCAATCCTGCACCTATCTATGCTCCACAACCAGTAGAGAACATACGACCAGAGAGACGTGTGGCATTATCATCCACGTAATACAAACCAGGGCCCTGGACAGCAAGACACAAATATATTGATACTCATCAACAGACATGACAACTGGAGACAATCCAATGGTAGTCACAAATGGTGGGTACCATCAGGATGAAAATGTGAGCTATAAAATCAGGCTTTCAAATAAACACACATGCACACACATACCACACACACACACAGACACACTCCTCTCCTCACTCCACTCCCACCCTGTACGTTGTTGTCCCAGCCAATGATCATGCTGCCCATGGAGAGGCTCATCTTGTTAGCCTCCTTTGACGCTGTTTTGAAGATGAAGAAAGACTTTATTACATCCCATTACAAATAGTCCTAATTTGCTCAACGTTGTTGCTCATTCCTGGCAATACATTAATCTAACAACTCTGATGAGATGGTAGGAACTTCAATAAGAAAATATTAATGAAAAGTAGTCTATGCCGTCTATACAAGGCAAGATAATATTAAACAAAAATATAATTAAAAACAAAGAAAATGAAAACAATATTCAAGTTTTATTGTCACATGCACAAGAACAATTAAATGCTTAATTTGCAAGCTCAACCCAACAGCTCATTATTCAATATCCAAAAAGTATAACTAATAAAAATGATATATTATGAAGAAATAAGAAATGAGAGGAAGCTATGTACAGGGTCAGTGCCAATACAACATGTACAATGTGCAGGGATACTGGAGTAGTTTGAGGTAGATATATACATGTAGGCGGGGGATTAGGAGAAAGTGACTGGTTGCAGGGTACATTATAATAATAGAAGTAAACAGTATGGCAGCAGCATGAGTGGTGTGTGTGTGTGTGCGTGGTGGTGAGTGTGTGTGGGTGTTAGTGTACACGGATATGCATGGAACAGGGCTGAAAAGTGACTGGTAGCAGAAATATACTGAATAAATACTAATGGTAATATATACATGTGAACAGGAGTAATAGTGACTAGTAACAGGATAAAATAGATAGATACTAATGGTAATGAAATCAATAATCAATGCAGCAGCGTAGTGGTAATAATAAATGTAATCAATAATCATTTTAGCAGCAGTGTAGATGTGAGGGGGAGTAGTTCTTAGCCATTTAACAGTCTTATGGCCAGGGGATAGAAGCTGTTTAGGAGTCTGTTGGTCTGAGCCTTGATTCACCGGTATCGTCTGCCAGATGGGAGCATTGAGAACAGTCCATGTCTCGGGGGGCTGGAATCTTTAGCAATTTTTCGGGCCTTTCTCAGACACCGCCTGGCATGTACGTCCTTGAAGGCTGGGAGCTCAGCCCTGGTGATGCGCTAGGCCGTCTGCACCACCCTCTGTAGGGCCTTCCGGTCGAGGGCGGTGCAGTTGCCATACCAGACGATGATACAACCAGTCAGGAGGCTCTCGATGGAGCAGCTGTAAAAGCTCCTAAGGATCAAAGGGGCCATGCCAATCGTTTTAGCCTCCTGAGGGAGAAGAGGCATCTGCCATGCCTTCTTCACGACTGTGCTGGTGTGAGAGTACCCAGTTAAGTCATCAGTGATGTGGACACCGAGGACCTTGAAGCTCATGAGCATCTATATATACACATACTTCTATAAATACAACATATTTTCTGATGAAAACCATTATATTCCAGTTGAATTGTGTCTTATATTCACATGTACCATCAGAATCGATAGAAAGCAATGACAGGGTTCAATCTTAAATTACACAGGATCAATTAACCCAATAGAACCACTAATTACACAACACACAATTATCTGCATCCACATATACACACGGTCATGTACACAAGTTCTGTGAGTTCCTCTAGAGATGAATTCTCAAACAGACAGTGTATTAATTTGCCAATATTTGAATCGGTCTCATATTAAAATATATTTTGTCAGATGATTAATTGTCAACTGCTGTCAGACATTCAATATCTTCTTTCAGGATATACTGTACATGTACCACCTTCCACAATGGTAACATTTTATTCCTGAAATTCCATCTTTGTTGGTTCCATTACACACTCACCTGGGAATCCCAGAAGTTTCCACATTTACTTCACTTCCTGTAATTGAGAGAGGATCAGGATGAGCCTTATGTGTGTAAACTAACAAGAACAGACAAAGGGAGAATTTGAAATACCTGATTCAAAATTCACTAATACATAACATATAATGTCATCATTTTACATAGTAATCCATGGGCTGGAGTGTTAACTAGAGGGACACAGCTTGAGAGAAAAATTAGATTTGGGCAAGGCAGTGTTAGCTGGGAACGGAGTGTACAAAATATTAGGAACCAATATTGAGTTGCACCCCATTTTGCCCTCAGAACAGCCTCAATTCGTCGGGGCATGGACTCTACAAGGTCTCGAAAGTGTTCCACAGGGATGCTGGCCCATGTTCACTCCAATGCTTCCCGCAGTTGTGTCAAGTTGGCTGGATGTCCTTTGGGTGATGGATCATTCTTGATACACACAGGAAACTGTTGAGCGTGAAAAACCCAGCAGTGTTGCAGTTCTTGACACACTGGAACCGGTGCGCCTGGTATCTACTACCATATCCTGTTCAAAGGCACTTAAATCTGTTGTCTTGCCCATTCACCCTCTGAATGGCACACATACACAATCCATGACTCAATTGTCTCAAGGCTTAAAAGTCCTTCTTTAACCTGTCTCCTCCCCTTCATCTACACTGATTGAAGTGGATTTAACAAGTGACATCAATAAGGGATCATAGCTTTCACCTGGATTCACCTGGTCAGTATGTCATGAAAAGAGCAGGTGTTCCTAATGTTTTTTTTTACACTCAGTGTACATAGATACATAGTGCTTACATGTAACTACAAAATATGTCTGACAACATTTATGAAAACGCAATTACCTTCTCTTGTGAGTTAGCATCATCGGCCCTATAAAAGCAAGAAAAGGTCAAGCCTTAGATTGACACACAAGATCCAAATTCATTCTTTGGATGGACATAGTAGCTTTACGGCATCAACATCTTACATTACATTAGTGCAGTCTTTGTGTATCTTAGTTCAAACTGATTGTAGTTACCAGAGCTAAATGTCCAGGAGAGGACCTTGATCAAACCATATGTCCCCAGGGCCACGGCAACCATCGCCATAGAGTCCTCAATGGAGGGAGCACTGACACCTGATTGGGGTAAAGAGATAGGGAGTAAATTTAAGACATACGCATAATGTGTAGTATCATGTCTAATTTATTTGACTGTTCAGATCAATTTAATTGCACATCAGAAATGATACTGGTAGGCCTAGAGACACTGCCCCTAACCACAGATCTAGGATCAGATTTCTTTACCCCAATCCTAACCTTTGTGACCGACTGGATCGATTCGGTCTTACGTAGCAAAATTTGAAATGGTGTTTTTTACATTGGATAAAAGTAGAGACTCAGAGCTAGAAAATGGTATATCATACACTACAGTTGGGGAACAATGAGAAAGTAATTCTGCTTTGAAAGTTGATAAACTTGTAACCCCACTTTTGAGAAAATGTTCCTTGAATGTTTTGGTACACCCCATTAACTACAATCACCCCATTAAAAGGTGGTAATCATCTTACCAATCACACCATTCATATGGTGAATGTGGTACCCCACACGCCACGTGTGGTATGCGTTACCTTTGAATGGTGATTCAGAACCACACATCGTACTGTGTGACACGCGGCCCTTTCAATGGTGATTTTGGACAATTTCAACTGAGACTGAGTGCGCATGTTCATGAGAGTTTCTATTGTACAGATTCACATACTGGTAAGTCTATTTTGCTTTCTCTTGGTTTTTATTTTCTTCTTTGGTGGGGTTTTATGGCGGACTACAACCCAAAAAGGTGTGTTGCTGCCTCCTACTGGATGCGGTGATTCCAAGTGAATACACCCTAATGTTGCATAATCCTTGTCAAATGATTTGAGAAACATCAGAGACATAGTGAATACCTTGTGAAAGTAATATTTTAAAGTGGACTGGGATTTGCTGGCTTCTTGACTTCCTTGAGGTTGTGATCAACTACGTGTATTTAATCTGATTTTTCATAACTGTCTTTGTTTCAGAATTATGCAACAATGCCCACATTTGGGAAAACAAAAATCTTTATCCTGGGAAAGGCAATTCCATTGAGAGGCTCTGAGGCGAAATAGGCACATTGTCCCTCAGTGCTGCACCTCCGGCTGGGAACCTCCTCAGGCCAAAAGGGAGGACCATAGTCCAGCTACAAGTGATCCCCAGACTACCAGTGCTCAGAGGAGGAAAGGGGAAACAGTGGCTGCATGGAGAGAGATGAGGGAGCAGCTGCAAAACATCCTTGTGGAGAACATGGTCCCCCCAGTAAAATCCATCTGCTCCGTGTGTGGGATCCAGCCAGGGATAATATGGCGGTGCACTGACTGTGGGGTTGAGACAATATTTTACTCTGACTGTGTGGTGGCAACCCATAAAGACTAAAATATTGTCCACTACCTGGAGATCTGGCAGGTAATTATCATTTACAGTGTTTGCTCATGTGCCCAATTGACAAATAAACTAATTTCTCAAACATAAGTTAAGTTAAGTGGTCAGTGTCTGAGGCCTTCGCAGAGTTTTATCCCACAAAGGATCACTGTCATCACCTTAAAACAAAGCATTTGTACTATTTGCAGTTGCACTTAAACTGATCAACTAAATGTATTTGCTCTCTGTTTCTCTGTCTATCTGATACATATTTCCACCCACAACTTACATATTTTCACCAGGCCATGCTTTTTAGCCATGGCTAAATCATTGAAACCAAGCCCAAACTCTTAACCAATACTCTTCCTCTTAAGGATGGTCAATTTAAAAGGACCCTTCCGTTTGCTTTCGAATGGCACTGGAGGCGGAGAGATGTCCATAAGTGCTCACTCTACCACAGTAGACTTCTGAGGGTATTTGATGACTTTGGTAAGTAATAAAGTATTTGTTAGTAATATCTTACAGTAAATAAAAACCTTTCAACTTCATCTGTACATAACTTTTTAAGTGTTTTTCAAAATGTTAGTACACGACAAGTTCAAGACAATTTTGTTTGCATTTTCAAATGATATACACTGAGTATTCAAAACATTAAGAATTCCTGCTCTTTCCATGACATAGACTGACCAGGTGAATCCAGGTGAAATATATGATCCCTTATTGATGTCACTTGAGACATGGATTGTATATGTGTGCCATTCAGAGGGTGAATGGGCAAGACAAAAAATGTAAGTGCCTTTGAACGTGGTATGGTAGTAGGTGCCAGGTGCACCGGTTTGTGTCAAGAACTGCAACGCTGCTGGGTTTTTCACGCTCAGCAATTTCCTGTGTATATCAAGAATGGTCCACCACCCAAAGAACATCCGGCCAACTTGACACAACTGTGGGAAGCATTGGAGTCAACATGGGCCAGCATATCTGGAACACTTTCGACACCTTGTAGAGGCAATGCCCTGACGAATTGAGGCTGTTCTGAAGGCCAAAGGGTTTGGGGGACTCAATATTTGGAAGGTTTTCCTAATGTTTGGTATACTCAGTGTATACCCCTTGATTATGGCTTTTGCCTTAATTGTAGTAGCATAACTATGTTATGACATCATAACTAGAGCAATAAGAAACTATTACTTGATATAGTCAATGGGATAGATTTTGTTGTCATGGGAGACTTTTAAAACAAATCATGTGGCTGACCACCCCTTTACAACTCTGAAGGCCTGGTTTTGCAGATATTAAAAGTGAACAAGACAGTTTCGGCAAGCGTTTGCCCTCATACAACTTCTTTCAAGGTGAAATCATTGGAGAAAACCTAAAACCTCAGTTTTGAGTTACAGCAGCTGACTATCTGCAGTGGATGTTGTTTATTTGAAGCATAATGCACCCATCAACTCAGTGGCCTTGGGGTTCGTGTCGGCCCTGAGATTGGAAGGTTGGGTTCCATCCCCAGATTAGTGATACCAAAGACTCTAAAAAGTGGGACCTAATGCATCTCTGCTTGGCACTCCGGATTAAGCAGGTGGATTAGGGGTAAGGCATTGCGATAGACTAGCGTCCTGTCCAGAGGGTATACTTGTATATCAAGTTGTCTCACGCTACTGAAATAGGAGATAGGCTTCTGCCCTATGGGCTGTTATGGCTGGGACAATGCTAATTATAATGCACCCAGAGGTAACGTTATTTCCCATACATGTTTCCCCAAACCTAGACTTCTTAAGCTTGTTGATTATGTTTTTCTATGTGAAATGCTAAGTTTTCTATGTTGTTGACCCCGAATGATGGTGAAACTGAATTCCCTGCGGATTGTGCCGTTACGCATCACATACTAACTATTTTTCTTCTTTCAGGCTGAGTGCATGATGTGCGAGTAGAGCTCTGCCAGTATCAGCCAGAAGCAGTGTCATTGGTCAGGTACATGCTCTGGCCTTGCATACCGACTGCAGTGGTCTGCTCACTACTCAAGCAGATATTCAGCCTGCAGCTTGAGAGTGGTGTTTCACTGAGGGCCACATGCCTGTCATTCAATTTCCCTCGTAGGACAGTAAGTAATCACTTTTATAATCTGATTCTATAATATGTCTTTGTCTGCAAAAGTGTCACGGTTTCGGCCGAGGCGGCTCCTCCTCCTTGTTCGGGCAGGTTTCGGCGGTCGTCGTCTCCGGAGTACTAGCTGCCACCGCTCTATGTTTCTTGTTTGATTGGTTTTGTCTGTTAGTCACACCTGTTTTGTGTTATGTCTCATTTAGCACCTGTGACGTCACGAGAGGCTACACAGCTTTCAGCGGGATTGCTCAAGTAGTGCAAGGAGACAAGGTTCAAACAAAACAAGGATTTTATTATAGGTCTTGGGAAATTAACGAAAATATAACAAAATTCTGTTCTCTTGTGGCTCTTTAAGGGTTAACAGTTCAGGGATGTCTCTTCCACATCCAAAATCATAATTCTCACTCGCTCAGATAACTTTTCCCCAGCCTTACTGTAGTCCACGTTGCAGCTAGTGGCCAACCCAGCAAAAAGTCCTTCCAAATGTCTCTCACGTATTTCCACAGGTGCATATATCCAAAGGTGAGTATTTCCCAAAGGTAAGTATCTCCAAATCCTTATATTCCTCATGGAAGTGGACGTGCAGCCCTCTTGTCCTCCAGAGCGCCCAGCTTGGAGACTGTGTTACTTCACAACCCACACACCCCCTCAGTGTGTCTCTTCCCTTCCCAAACCTTCAGCTCATCAGCTCCTCATTTGTTTCAGCTGCGTGCGAAGATTGACCATAGAGGGGTGGAGTTCCCGACCATACCAGCAGATGGAGCCATAGCTGTCTGGGTTTGCAGCCACCTCAGGGGGATGTAACGTCCCTCCAGGACACAGCCTCTCGTGACATCACACACCCTATTTAGTTTCCTTGTTGTTAGTTTAGTGTTGTGTGTAATTGTTCGTGTCGTGTTGTTGCGCTACCCGTGTTGGTACGCAATTTTTCATAGCTTCCTCCTTGTGTTTAGGAGAGTAGTTTCGCACCTGTGTGTGCGCTCGCTTATTTACGCCTGTGTGCGTCCCTTTGCCTCCGGGCTGTTTGGATTATTTTTGTGTGCTCTAGTAAAGTCTTGTTGGACTTATCCTCTGCTTCCTGCGCCTGATTCTACACCACACCAATCCACAGCAACGTGACAGAATTACACACCTCACATGGAATCAGCAGGAGCACCCGTCGACATCATGGAGGAGCGTCTCCTTGGTCAAGAGCACCGAATCAACCAGATCGGGCACGCCTTGGAGGGCGTCATGGACACCCTTCGTCGATGGGAAACCAGCGGGGTTCCCACAGCCCCACCTATCGCACCATCACCACCGGACAGCCAGCCCCGTCCATCGACCGGAACCCAGTGGGATTCGGCTCTCGCTCCCGAGGGCGTACGCGGCACCGCTGCCGGGTGTCAGGGGTTCCTCTTACAAGTGGAGCTCTACCTTGCCACCATACACCCGGCGCCCTCGGGATACGAGAGCGTTTCCGCCCTCATCTCCTGTCTCACCGGCAAGGCGTTGGAGTGGGCCAACGCCGAATGGAGGGGAATAGACGCCGCCACAGTCACCTATGCGGAGTTCTCCCGCCGCTTCCGTGCAGTCTTCGACCATCCACCAGAGGGAGGCGGCGGGGAGCGTCTATTCCACCTCCGACAGGGGATGAGGAGCGCTCAAGAGTTTGCGCTGGAGTTCCGGACTCTAGCGGCTGATGCTGGGTGGAATGAGAGGGCCCTCATAGACCACTTTAGATGTAGCCTTCGGGAGGACGTCCGCAGGGAGTTAGCATGCAGGGACACTACACTAACATTTGACCAGCTGGTGGACATGGCCATTCGACTGGACACCCTGCTTGCGACCCGCGGACGTCCCAGGTGGGGGCCTCCCATTCCACCCTCCAGCGCCTCCGAGCAGAGTCTGATGGAGCTTGGAGGTGCTGGTGCTAGAGGGAGAAGAGGTAGGAGCCCGAGGGGGGCAGTCTCCTGCACCAAGTGTGGCCGCGGAGGGCACACCGCGGCTAGGTGCTGGGGAGGGTCCCCTGGTGAGGGAGATGGCAGGTCATACAGTGGGGAGTCCTCCCAGGTGAGTAGGCGCCCTACTTACCCAGAGCTTTCTGTCGTACACATTACATTACCTGTTTGTTTCCCACAGGTTGCACCTCGTTCCCAGCATAAGCCGCTAGTCGATTCAGGCGCAGCTGGGAATTTTGTAGATCGGAAATTCTGTGTTAAGTTAGGGATTCCCCCTCCTTCCAGTCGAAAAGCCCTTTCCTGTACATGCCTTAGATAGTCGTCCGTTAGGATCTGGGTTGATTGGGGAGGTCACAGCGCCACTTAGGATGATGACGCAGGGGGTCATGAGGAGACGATTCAACTCTATCTGATCGACTCTCCTGCGTATCCGGTGGTACTGGGGCTTCCTGGTTGATTACCCATGATCCTACTATTTCGTGGCGAGAGAAGGCTCTTAAAGGGTGGTCTGCTCAGTGTGAGGGGTTATGTCTGGGTGTTTCCGTAGGGGGCGACCTCGGTGGAGAGTCCGAACCAGATGCCAGCACTGCACATTCCTCCTGAGTATGAGGATTTGGCGCTCGTGTTTAATAAGACCAGAGCGGCACGGTTGCCACCTCATAGACAGGGGGATTGTGCGATAGACCCTCAGACAGGAGCCGCGCTTCCGCGGAGCCATGTGTATCCTTTGTCACAGGAGGAGAAAAGGGCAATGGAAACTTACATTGCCGAGTCTCTGAGACAGGGATACATACGGTCCTCCACTTCTCCCGCGTCCTCGAGCTTCTTTTTGTGAAGAAAAAGGATGGAGGTTTGCGTCCGTGTATTGATTACCGCGGTCTCAATCAGGTAACTGTGAAATATAGTTATCCACTCCCGCTGATTGGGACCATGACGGAGTCATTACACGGGCACGGTTCTTCACAAAATTGGACCTCAGGAGCGCATATAACTTGGTGCGCATTAGGGAGGCGATGAGTGGAAGACAGCATTTAGTACTACCTCCGGCCATTACGTATCTCGTCATGCCATATGGGTTAATGAATGCTCCATCAGTCTTCCAATCGTTTGTAGATGAAATTTTCCGGGACATGCAGGCGCAGGGAGTAGTGGTGTACATAGATGATATTCTTGTGTACAGTTCTACTCGGGCCGAGCATGTAGCCTTAGTGCGCAGGGTATTGAGGAGACTGTTGGAGCATGACCTGTATGTCAAAGCTGAGAAATGTCTGTTCTTTCAGGAGTCAGTTTCCTTTTTGGGTTACCAGTTGTCTGCGTCAGGGGGTGAGAATGGAGGTGGACCGAGTGGCAGCCGTGCGTAATTGGCAAACCCCAACTACGGTTAAAGAGGTGCAGCGGTTCTTGGGTTTTGCGAATTACTACCGGAGGTTTATCCGGGGTTTTGGACAGGTGGCAGCTCCCATAACGTCTCTTCTGAAGGGGGGTCGGTGCGCTTGCAGTGGTCGGCTGAGGCGGACAGGGCCTTTGGGAGACTGAAGGACCTGTTTACCTCGGCTCCGGTGTTGGCGCACCCGGATCCCACTTTACCCTTCCAAGTTGAGGTGGACGCGTCTGAGGCCGGTATCGGGGCAGTTCTTTCTCAACGATCCGGTACACCACCTAAGCTCCGCCCCCTGTGCTTTTTATTCTAAGTAGTTCAGTCCGAGCGGAGCGGAATTATGGCGTGGGGACAGGGAGCTGTTAGCCGTAGTACAGGCCCTAAAGGTGTGGAGGCATTGGCTTGAGGGGGCTCAGCACCCTTTCCTCATTCTGACCGACCATCGTAACCTGGAATACATTCGGGCAGCTAGGAGACTGAATCTCGCCAGGCTCGATGGACTATGTTTCTCGCCCGGTTTGTGTTCAAGATCACTTACATCCCTGGGTCCCAGAACGGGAAGGCAGATGCTCTGTCCCGTCCGGTATGACACGGAGGAGAGGTGCGTGAGTCCATTCCCATACTACCGGAGTCTTGTCTGGTGGCACCGGTGGTGTGGGAGGTCGATGCGGAGATCGAGCGGGCGTTACGCACCCGACCCTAGTCCTCCACAGTGTCCGGTGGGTCGGGCGTACGTCCCGCTCGAGGTCCGGGATCGGCTGATTTATTGGGCTCACACGTCCCCCTCCTCTGGACATCCAGGTATTGGCCGGACAGTGCACTGCCTTAGTACGAAGTACTGGTGGCCAACGTTAGCCAGGGATGTGAGGGTTTATGTCTCCTCCTGCTCAGTGTGTGCCCAGTGTAAGGCGCCCAGACACTTGCCCAGGGGTAAATTACAGCCCCTGCCCGTTCCACAACGACCCTGGTCTCACCTCTCGGTGGATTTTGTTACCGATCTTCCCTCCTCACGGGGAATACCACCATCCTGGTCGTTGTGGATCGGTTCTCGAAGGCCTGTCGTCTCCTTCCCATGCCGGGTCTTCCTACTGCCCTACAGACCGCTGAGGCTCTATTTACTCACGTCTTCCGGCATTACGGGGTGCCCGAGGATATAGTGTCCGATCGAGGCCCCCCAGTTTACCTCCAGAGTCTGGAGAGCATTTATGGAACGTTTGGGGGTCTCGGTGAGCCTTACCTCGGGTTACCACCCGGAGAGTAATGGGCAGGTCGAGCGAGTCAACCAGGATGTGGGTAGGTTTCTGAGGTCATATTGTCAGGGCCGGCCGGAGGAGTGGGCGAGATATGTGCCCCTGGGCCGAGATGGCACAGAACTCTCTCCGCCACTCCTCCACGAGACTAACCCCTTTCCAGTGTGTGTTAGGGTACCAGCCGGTTCTGGCACCGTGGCATGAGAGCCAGATCGAGGCCCCCGCTGTGGATGAGTGGGTGCGGCGCTCGGAGGAGACGTGGAACGCTGCACACGTCCATCTGCAGCGTGCCATACGTCGACAGAAGACGAGCGCCGACCTACACCGCAGTGAGGGGCCAGTGTACGCACCTGGAGATCGAGTCTGGCTCTCAACCAGAAACCTGCCCCTCCGCCTGCCCTGCCGGAAGCTGGGTCGGCGGTTTGTGGGGGCCTTTTAAAGTCCTGAGGAGATGGAACGAGGTGTGTTACAGGTTAGAACTACCTATTGATTACAAGAATATTAACCCCTCGTTCCATGTGTCTCTCCTCAGGCCGGTGGTAGCTGGTCCACTCCAGGACTTTGAGATTGAGGAGACTCCTCCGCCCCCGTTGGACATCGAGGGGCTCCGGCGCACACTGTTCGGACCATCCTGGATTCGAGATGCCGGATGGGGGTCTCCAATATCTCGTGGAGTGGGAGGGTACGGTCCGGAGGAGCGGTGCTGGGTGCCGAGGAGGGACATTCTGGATCCGTCCCCTGATGACCCGAATTCCATCGTGGTCATCCTACGCGCCCTGCTCCGCGTCCTCCTGGTCGTCCCCGAGGCCGGAGGCGGGGGCTGTCAAGGGGGGTACTGTCACGGTTTCGGCCGAGGCGGCTCCTCCCCTCCTTGTTCGGGCAGGTTTCGCCGGTCGTCGTCTCCGGAGTACTAGCTGCCACCGCTCTATGTTTCTTGTTTGATTGGTTTTGTCTGTTAGTCACACCTGTTTTGTGTTATGTCTCATTTAGCACCCTATTTAGTTTCCTTGTTGTTAGTTTAGTGTTGTGTGTAATTGTTCGTGTCGTGTTGTTGCGCTACCCGTGTTGGTACGCTATTTTTCATAGCTTCCTCCTTGTGTTTAGGAGAGTAGTTTCGCACCTGTGTGTGCGCTCGCTTATTTACGCCTGTGTGCGTCCCTTTGCCTCCGGGCTGTTTGGATTATTTTTTGTGTGCTCTAGTAAAGTCTTGTTGGACTTATCCTCTGCTTCCTGCGCCTGATTCTACACCACACCAATCCACAGCAACGTGACAAAAAGTTCATAACCAAATTCCTGTTTTGATAAACAGATCTGTCATAGAAACCATGTGCTACTTGTATGTGAAGATGCATTTGCTGTATGTGTTGATGGCCTACTCTGATGGAATGCAGTAATGAATCAGAGTGTCTTTAAGTGACTGTTCATTCATTTCAGGGAAGAGACTTGTATACTACCCTGACAAATGAGACCTATGAGGAGTTCCGACATGCTATGTTGGAACTTGATATGTTGCGCTGTCTGGCCCCAGAAAAGGCCGATGGAACCCAATGCCCGCTCTGTCCCAAGGTTTGTTGTATTTTTTTAGCCTATTTCATTTTTTATCACCCCCAAAAAACACATCAAAGCATAAGATATCAATTGTGATGTCTCCCTCTTTTATAAACACAATTATCTATTAGAAACATCCCTGTTACATTTTTGTCAAACAATTGTACAGACTAACAGACTTCTAGTCTTTCAGTTTATTTGGATCCCCATGATCTGTTACAAAGCAGTAGCTACAGTATATTTGACACCTCTTTACAGGACATTGGAACAGTGGTGGTAGCAGCGGATGGGCTTTTGGTTTGCCTAGGAAAAGTAGTGTGGATCAAGTTATGAGCCACCAAAACATAAGGAAAAGTACTTTGCAAACCAAGCTGATGTTGATGCTTGTTGACTCTAGTGATGCTCCTAACATTTCCAGTTTTTTTGTTTTAGTGGACTCTCTGCCACAGAGGCTTTCCCGAGAAACAGAAGTTGCAACAGAGTCAGAAAGGGAAATGGCAGAAATTGCACAGTCTCTTCCGGGTCAACCATGGTAAACCAATGATCTAAGCATAGAATTTCAGTATTGATTAGAAATGTTGTCACATCTATCACTGTTGTTATGTTTTAGGAACAACACTGGACACCATTAGGGATTGGGGCAGGAATGTCAGTGTCACCCTTAAGAGATAAAACCTGCTCTGTGTAATTAATTTCAAATTACTAAACAAAGTAGTTATTTTTTGGCATGAATTATTGCATGCCCTCTCTAATCAATTTTCTATTTTCAGGGCACAGAAGGAAAGTGGAGATGGAACAGCTGTTTGTCAGCTTGTGCAGATCGAGAAGTGCTTCCTCAGTTCGTTTTTAACAGTGCAATTGTTAGATCAATGAATATAATTGATCTCCCTGGTCAAAGTATTTAGAACTTTTCTGATTACAGAAAACTCAAGACGATGGAAAGGAAGAACAGCATCCTCCATCGATGGTCCCCCACCAGCAGTCGCTTCCAGACTGCCCTCCACAGACTGCAGAGGAATAGATTGAAGACCAATCTGGAGGGAACCTTCAGTCTGGTGCTAGAACGGAGGTTCCTCTATGGCCTGATGAGAAAATATGCAGGTAACATATATATGCTTCCTGTAGCATTTAACTGTCCAAAAATGTATTTAGCAACTAAGGATTATAGCTTTAAGGGTTAAGTGTGTAGGCTACAGAGGAAAACAAATTGGGATCAAGCCTTGTTGACTTTGCTGGAGCGAGGAGACTGTTTAAAATTATATGTTTTAATGTTATTTTTGTGTTAAAAGAAGCACTCTAAGCATCTGTGGACATTTCTGTTTAATTGTTAGATGCAGTATAGGCCATTGTTGCATGTTATTTAGCATTTATGTCATGCTGAGGGGAACCTGAGGTGAGCCTGGTTTACCCCAACCTGAGTCTAATGGAATAGACAGGTTTGCTTCCTCCAAAGTATTGTCTTTTCATTGACCTGTTAGTTGTGGAGTTTGTAAATATACATTTAGATTATTTAGTCAATATTGTCATTTGAACATCTAGGTCACCATTGTCATCTTTAAAATTAAATAATAACTTCTGCACCCGATCCTGACTGCCTCCTGCAACATTTAGCTGTCCAAAAATGGATTTAGCAACTAAGGATTCTAGCTTTAAGGGTTAAGTGTGTAGGCTACAGAGGAAAATAAATTGGGATCAAGCCTTGCTGGAGAGAGGAGACTCGAGGCCATGGTGTGGTCAAAGTAGCACCTTTAATAAATAATTATTCTGGGTACATGCATTTAGGGCCTTCATTCATCATGCAAGAATGCATGTTAGAACTACAATTTCACAGAAAGCCTAGGCATATTTGAATCATTATAGTTCCGAAGCACTGAAACATTTTGGCATTTTTGTTTTGGAATCACAATCATGAAACACCCCTTAAACACATAATGTTCTCAGTACAATTTAGGCCTTACAGTGGTGAACTTTATTTTTAATAAATAGGCTTTCAGCTAGGGCTGAATATACTCATCAGTAAACTTTGGAAACAACTTGATTGTACTACTAGACACGTCTAATAATAAGAATAAGCACATATTTGATTGGCTCTGGACGAGAGCTTAAAACACAGCAGTTTTCACTATCTGAACGCCTGAATCACTACATGGGTTAGGGTTGAATATACTCATCATATAGGCCAGGCTACACATATTCATATACAGCATCTGCATAGGCCTACTGTCACGATCATCGTATACAGAGGACCAAGGCGCAGCGTTGAAGGCGAACATACTTTTTATTTAATGATTACACGAACAAAACAACAAAACGATAACGTGACGTCCTCGGTCTAACACAAACCACACTGGAACAAGATCCCACACCATATTGTGGGAAACAGGCTGACTAAGTATGGTTCCCAATCAGAGACAACAAGCAACAGCTGATTCACGTTGCCTCTGATTGAGAACCACACTGGCCAACATAGAAACACAATACTAGACCGAACACAAATGAAAACTCACACCCTGGCTCAACATACTAGAGTCCCCAGAGCCAGGGCGTGACAGTACCCCCCCAAAGGCGCGGACTCCGGCCGCGCCAACCAAACACCACAGGGCAGGGACCGGGTGGGCACTCCGCCTTGGCGGCGGATCCGGCTCCGGGCCTGATCCCCACTCCCTCTCCAACCCCCCAAAGTATCCCTGGTCCGGTCTGGCCCCGCTGGCCGGATCTGGACTGCACACTGGTGGAGCGGATTGCTCTAGCTCCGGCGTGAAGCAGCTGACCGGTGCCGGACCAGGCACCGGTGGAACAGGCACGGGCCGTGCCGGACTGGCGACGCACACCACTGGCTTGGTGTGGGGAGCAGGAGCCGGGCCGGACCGGGCTGGCGACGCTCACCATAGGCTTGGTGCGGAGAGCAGGAGCGGGCCGGACTGGGCTGGCGACGCGCACCATTGGCTTGGTGCGGGGAGCAGGAGCGGGCCGGACCAGGCTGGCGACACGCACCATTGGCCTGGTGCGGGAGCAGGAGCGGGCCGGACCGGGCTGGCGACACGCACCATTGGCCTGGTGCGGGGAGCAGGAACAGGCCGGGCCGGCTGGCGCAGCGCACCATAGGCTTGGTGCGGGGAACAGGAACAGGCCGGGCCGGGCTGGCGACGCGCACCATTGGCTTGGTGCGGGGAGCAGGAACAGGCAGGGCCGGGCGGCGACGCGCACCATAGGCTTGGTGCGGGGAGCAGGAACAGGCCGGGCCGGGCTGGCGACGCGCACCATTGGCTTGGTGCGGGGAGCAGGAACAGGCCGGGCCGGGCTGGCGACGCCGCACCATTGGCTTGGTGCGGGAGCAGGAGTGGGCCGGACCGGGCTGACGAAGCGCACCACTGACTTGGTGCGGAGAGCAGGAATGGACCGGACTGGGCTGGCGACGCGCACCACAGGCTCGGTGCAAGGGACAGGAACAGACCGGACCGTACTGGGGACACACACCACTGGCCCTACGCAGGGATCAGGAACGGGCCGGACCGGACTGGTAACACACCCCAGTACCTCTCGCCGTGCCTCTACACCTTCCTTCCCCTTTTTGACCAGTGGCCCCCGTAACCTGGCGGCCTCCTCTGCCAACCCGCTGGGCCGCTCTATCGCGGTCTCCTGCTGCCCCGTCGTCCACGGCGTGAGCCCCACCCTAAAAAAATTCTGGGCTTCTCTCCTTCCCGTGGACCAGGTCTCCATATCTCTCGCCAGCCTTTCGCCCTTCTGCTTCCAAGTCAAGCCCCTCTCTTGCTCACCCGGCATGACCCAGTCGAGGAGGCGCTGGATATCCGCTAGAGATTTCCCTGGCGATGGCTCCTGGACCCGCTGCTTGGTCCAGTTCTGGTGGGATCTTCTGTCACGATCGTCGTATACAGAGGACCAAGGCGCAGCGTTGAAGGCGAACATACTTTTTATTTAATGATTACACGAACAAAACAACAAACGATAACGTGACGTCCTCGGTCTAACACAAACCACACTGGAACAAGATCCCACACCATACTGTGGGAAACAGGCTGACTAAGTATGGTTCCCAATCAGAGACAACAAGCAACAGCTGATTCACGTTGCCTCTGATTGAGAACCACACTGGCCAACATAGAAACACAATACTAGACCGAACACAAATGAAAACTCACACCCTGGCTCAACATACTAGAGTCCCCAGAGCCAGGGCGTGACACCTACAAGTTGTAGGTCATACGATTTTTAGGTTTTAGGTCAGAGGGGTTGTGTCGTGAGGTGCCTTGAGGTGTTGCCTCACTTGAAGTTAACTGCTGAGTGACCCAAGATAGAAGTTCTGTATGACCATCTGAACTCTGACTCTCCCATCTGCTGCCGATGAAGCAGGTTTAAAGGGCTTTATTCAATCCGCGTCGCTGAAGTTCAGCTTTACAGCGTGATTGAAATTTAAAGGAAATATTCCCGCTTTAGTTGAGACTGCATTCACGGTAAACGCTGCATATGTCGGCTCTATCTGAAATTACTTTAAAATGTATATCGCCTATGTCTCAGCTGTGATTCGTCTGAAGTTTCTGATGAATCAATTCTTGTTGCTCCATCGTTCCTTCGTTTGAATCACAACTAAGTTTTTGTATACAACGTCAGATTTGGTAAAATAATGGATGTAACAAACAGGCTAACAACTGACATTGTTACAGAAACCACAACGTGTGAACTACAAATATGGCGCCGTTTTGTAGTTTTCTTTCCTAACCCTAACCCTAGCTTGGTTGATCTTCTTTATCAATATCTTCGCCAAAATCATCCCAATTGATGTGTAACATGTCATGTACCTTCATTAATACCTTCATAAAGCTGTACTGCATCAGCACATGCCATTTCAATGATTTAAGTGGTCCACTTTTTTTAATGTGTTTTTCGGTCGTTAAAATTCAAGCTTGAAATGTGGGGCCGACATTTTAATAAGTCTCCCTTAGTGAACCTTCATGTGCAGCTATGTTGTGATATGTCAATCTATTCATGATTTAGAAATCATCAACATTTTGTTAAAATTTACCTTTGGGGGGCGCACACTGAACCCCCCATGTGCACAAGGGTTATGGGGTTGGAAAATATCTCAGAATCATCCCAAAGATGTATTTGTACCAATCCGCAAGTCTGAGCTACAAAAGACAAGAAAGTCCGTTTTTGCATACATGACCAGATCTGGCTTGATAAACATAAAGGGTTTTAGGGCGTCAAAAGCTGAATAATAGGTCAAACAAGTATGTAAATATATATATAAAACTGAAATTATATATCAACATTTGAGCCTCAACAAACTAAAAAAATACATTATTTAGGCTTTATATTATGTGTGTGGCCATTAAACGCCCTATACTCTATACAGGTGCATTATCATAGGCCCTACGTCTATTTAGGATATTGCTTGACAATGATGCACTGAATTCATTATCATGCATATGGCAGTGGCATGATTTGTGTTTTAACTTTTGATGATGTTTGCCAAGGACAAGTATGGCTCAAGCAGATGAACACATGTTCTCCACGTGCATAAATTGCCTATATGCTGTATCGGTATCTGATGCATGCAGCCTACCACCATAAATATTAGAACATACACTTATTTACATGGTTTTAATATAGGCTATGTTGACATATAGACGTAGGTCAATGTCAAGTAGTAGCCTATAGAGCCCAAGCAGATAGATGCACCTGTCGCATCCTTGCACCTATAATAAACTCCACTATAAAGATGTGCTTATTATCACATAGGTCTATAGGCTGTTGCGTAGGCTATTTGAAGGTAAGTCAGCCATATAATAAGATTGATGGTTGTTCCCTGTTACGAATCGATTAAACATATTGGCCTTAAGTAGGCTACAATTTCTACAAGTAGTCTAATACAATGGAAAGTGGACTACCAGTGGTTCATTCTGTTGTGCTGCTGCATGTTTCGGATGTTAGGCCGATAACTAGTCTTTATCATCCTTTATTGACGTTGCTTACTGACTGAATATTTCTCTGACTTCTTGTTTGTCTGTCATATGCAAATTCATCAGGGGAAAGTAGGCTCACGGGAGGCTCGCGCTCCCGGCTGTAGCCTAGGTCTAAATGGTGCAACATTCAGCCCCTCCAAAACGCCCTAATTCATCTGACACACCCCTCACCCAGGTCCACTGATGTCAGAATCACTATTGCAATTTGCCTACAGATTCAGTAGTATTTGCATTTCAAAATGCAATATTCTCATAAATTTTGATGATTGATTTTCCATTGAGACATTCACTAAGAGGCTATAAGTTGTTCAGACCGATGTGCTGCTCTAATATATTAACATCGTGCCATGTGACTATACTGTAGCCTACATCTATAGTCTACTGTAAAATCATATTCTGCTTTATGCTAAATACTATCATTTTTGGTGTGCTTTAATAGGACAAATGGAAAGAGGAGATACACTGTATGTCATACCATTCACAATTGGGGTGTAGTGTACCTACAATGCACTGCTTAAATGTATATGTTGGGTAACATTCCACTCAATAGGAGTGAAACTGTTGGATAGGCCTTACTAGTGTTGGATTTTGCAAGTCACATTTTAGAAAGGTGTTATTGTACAGTGTTGCAACGGGCAGAAATGCCTTATACATACAACACTTTTTATTGCAACAAAATAATTTACACACACTTGCTTATGTGGATGATATCTCCATAGTCTAGGACTGGAAGGGAAGCTGATTGAATGATCTGCTTCTACTACTTAGTGAGAGGTATTTTTCCTGCTGCTCTTATGAGCCGTTCTGGCTCGCACAAGCCAAGGCTCCTGCAATGCTTCTTCTTACTTACCTACATGGAGGCATTGGAACCCTGAAGCACACTCCACCACACCCTTTACTTTATCTGGTGACATGTGAGATAATGTAGATATCTACAGCCCATAAGTTAACATCCTAAATCAACATGCAGTTGAAAGTCATTTGCCAATGGATTGGGAAAAGAAGATGCTACATCCATCGCAATAGATCAACACATGATTCGTGTCTGTTTTTTTAAATCCCTAGATATATTTTAATTGTTTTCACAGTCCTTTAAGTAATGACAATAAGGACAGTGACCGGAGTAAAGGTAGTATGCATGTGTGCTATGCCTACTGCTTCCAGAATCTATTCAGCTAAGATGATTATAAGAAACGTTTACAGTAAATTTCATTCTATCTGGACCATGGATGACAGGGCTAACAGTTTTAAACATATGGCTCAGTTGGTATGAGCAATACGAATACTTATGTGCCATCAAAAACAAAGAATGGGCAGATTGTTGAAAAATGGTATTACCTTTATTATGAATAGGATGTATACATACATGAAACCAACTGATTGCAGCATTACTGCAAAAAAGGAGGTGGCAAGTAAAAAGTGAGAAAGTAGAGACCTTGTGTGTCAACCCTATATTAAGGACAACAATTGAAGATTTTTTTATTTGAAATGTTCATAAAGTTGGGAGATGTCCAATGTCATCAGGGTGTCTGGGGATATCTGTAGCACAAATGTATGTATTAGGACTCAATATAACCAACTGCATATTTAATGTATAGTTATGAAAATGTATTGCCATGCAGTTAAATACAATCACAAGCATACACAAAGCAATTCATTTACCTTTCATTCATCTTTCTGTCTCACATAAACAACAGGTAGATTATTCTCATGAGATGGAAGCATTTAATTTCAATATACTGGACACTTAATTTCAACATATTTCTGTGACTCAATCCCCACCATTAAAAACAAAGCAAACAACCACATTTTTAGGACTCACATCTGACACCAGCATGACCTGGGCAAGTGTCAGTTATTGGTCCCACTGACCCAGCAACTGCAGGACCTGGGGGCAAAACAGGCAGCCCCTACCCCCCAAAAACACAAGAGAAGACATGTTGATTTTTGTACTCTTCATTTTGGCCCATTCTACCCCTCACCTTTCCATGATTACAAATGGTCCCCAGTTTGTTGCTGTAATCCAGTTTTGTTCTCAGTCAACTTGCTTGTTGAATGAAGGGCCAATAATGAAATATAAACTGCTGAAAGATGTCGTAAAGGACAACATAGCTAAAAAGGAACATATCGATTCCTAGGTTAGACAAAGTACAGCTAGGAATGCATTCAGCTCGACATTAGCAAATTCTTTACATGCAAATGGACTTCAAGTGCAAATTGCGTTCCACTTGGAGAAGCGGACATTGTGGGCTACTTCCGAAAAAGGTTTGGTCTTGAATACAAACATCTGTAATGGGTTCTGGGTTATTTACATGAGTGACAGATGTAGTGGATTACTAGCTGAACCAGCAAAGACGATGAGGAAATATATGGCCTTTTGGTTATCAGTGGAGTGAAGAGAAGTGGACCCATCAGAAAAGTCTCCAAGGCAGGACACCCAGAAGAAAACACAATGGTCTGAAACAAAGAATGTGAAATTGCTAATTATACATCATAGTAGTTATATGGCCCATAGCCTTTCCCCTGCATTCTCAAACAGGTAGGCGCTACTACTTTGTAGCTCAGCCCCCACAACACCTCCCCTACAGTAATGTAGCTGAAATACGATTGGTCTCAACTGAACATTTTGGTGTCAACAACCCTGTTTTTGTTGTTGCTTCAGGGTCTTCGCTAGTTGCAATGTGGTTGCAGAAGCATATTTTTAAATGGCCATCAAATGATTGGGGAGAATGTAGATCAGGTGTGAATGCAACAAGGGGTTTGGGGGGCCCCGGAGGTCCGCTGAGGCCAGTCTGTTCCTCACCACGTCTGGGGGGGACTGGAGGTCCACTGGGGCCTGGCTGGCCCTCGCCACTTCTTGGGGGACTGGAGGTCCACTGGGGCCTGGCTGGCCCTCGCCACATCTGGGGGGGACTGGAGCAATATGCAAATGGATAATTGCTAAGTTACACTAATAGGCTGTCAAGAAAGATCTGAAAGATTAATATCAAAGGTGAATATTGAATAACAAGGCAAAACCATAAGTTACAGGACATTACTGCCATTAGTAAGGCATTATTCTACACATGATCAGAGAGGGAGAGAGACATTAACCCCTTTACCAAAAGAGCAACTTCTAACTACAAACATCTATTATTGTGCAGAGCTTCCCTTACTTATTTTTCACACTATAAAACCTCTTGCATACAGTTGTTAAGAGTCATTTCTGGGACTGGGCCGGCCTACAATATCTATTCAGTTATCTCAAGTAATAATTTCCTTGGAAAATTGAACAATAACAAGATAAAGAATGAGGCAAAGAAATAATCAATTTACACCCATTAATTTGACATTTGAAGTCCCCTGCTTTTGCCAGTATGTCTTCCAGCTGTTTCGTTCCAAAAGATGACGGGCGCTTGATGGTTAACTCATGCCCCAGACATCTAATGACGATGGTCCCCTCCTCAAAAGAGAGATATGGGAACCAACATTTTCCTCCACATTCATCTAACAGGGAAGACACAGAGAGCTTGGCATGGTTAACATACATACATAATGTATATATCAAACATCAAATGTTGCATATTACATTACAGGTAACACTAAACAACTGTAATCTATTGATGTGACTAAATGTATCTGTAATATATTGATGTGACTACATTTATCTGCTGTTTGCTATTGTGAGAATGGAAATCACTTTAAACATAAATATACTACATTTCGAACTGAAGACGTCTTTCACCGCCTGAACTAGATCTGCTCAGCTCCTCCGACCCTCCTGTGGTCCAGTTGTGTTTACACCTATGAACAATTAAAAGAACATGGTGCAGAATGACACTTGACATATTATAGGACAAGTATAAGCAACCACCTAATTATTATTATTATTGTTATAGGTATTTATAGAAAATATGCTTAGGAAAACAAGAAACCCAGCAACCACATTGTCTGGCTTTTAATCTGTTTTACAATAATACTTTACCTGCAAAGGTAACCAGTTGGCATGACAACCTGTTGTGCTCCACTAGTGGCCAGGTGCTGCACCTCCTTTTGTTCTCTGTTTTTCTTCAGATGAGGACAACAGCTTCCACCCCCAGATCCTCTAAATCGGACAACTTAATAAGAATAACATTTATTAAACTACATAAGGAGGAACCAAACATTACATTTATTTTATAAGAAATAGTAAATTGTACACTTTTATACTGAAAACAAATGACTAATTACATTTTCTGTAACACATAATCATTCTGTCTAAGTCATTTCTGAACATATATTAAACTCTTCCTTCATACCTTCTTACCTTCTTATCTTCTAAAACAGTAACACTTTATTTAAGCCCACACTTATCAGGAACTAATTAGCAGCTTTTAAGTAAGAGCCAATAGCTGCAAGTTCGCTGGTTGAAATGACTGGAGGGCTGCTGAAATCTAACTTAAGTAATACTTAATAAGGGTCCAATAAACTACCTATGAAACACTTATAAACTACAAATGAGTGCCTAAAAAGTGTGGGCTAAAATATAGTGTTAGACTGCCATCCTAACGACTGTTACTCTGACCTGGGCTTTAAATGACTTTATGTGGTCATCAACTCTTCTTGCCCTAACGTCTTCAGTCATCTGTCCTTTATCCCTTGACTCCCTGAGCTCCTCAGACATCTTCTGGAATTTCCTCCTCTCCATCTCACCTAAACTCCCCCACCTGCCACTGAGGGTTGTCAGGTCACCTGAGATGACAATATGTATACTGATGTCAACTATAACAGAGGATATTGTCGTGGTGAAAGTGTCGTGAGCTATTGGCTTACTTGAGCAATACAGCAATACAGGATCACCTTCAAACTGCTCATGCTCACCTAGAAAGCACTCAATGGACTGGCGCCGTCATACTTTACTGACCTCCTGCACCCATACATTCTGACCTGCTCACTGCACTCCTTTAACAATGGCCTCCTCATCATCCCTTGCACCAGGCTCCGCTCCATAGGAGACTTTGCTTTTAGCAGTGCAACCCCCCAAAATAGCAAACAAAAACGTATAAAAACTGGAACGAATCTCTTGCTCCAGCGCCACAGGCTACAGCTCTACAATGACAGAGCTAAGGCGAGCATACCATGTTGTTTCACTATTTAGACAGATATTCAACTGACAAACAGGCCAGATACAGTAGGTTATAAACACACAATAACGCACGTGACCCATGACTGTATCAATATTATAAACTATTATAGTCCACATATAATATCTAATAATATATGATAATATACGCTATTAAGCAGACACTTTTAACCGAATTAGTCATGCGACTTAATCATGCGTAGCTTAACCTCTTCTAAATATGTTGGAAAACAAATTGCTTTATGTAATGAAGAGTGCATGTGTAATAAAACAATTCAGTTTTAATTGTTCTCTAATTAAACATTACGGAATTGCCAAGTCGACTGTTTATTGGTGTGACATGCCTCACCTAACTGGGATTACGCCCAGGTGCATCTCCTTATTGGTGTGTGGGGCTTTACGTATAAATTGAGAGTGCTTCCCAGTGGCCAGAAGATTCCCATTATTTGTAAAGGTTGGCATGCCTTGAGAGGACAAGAGAAGTGAAGGTGCCTTAGACCACATTTCTAGTAATGGCAGCCTGGTAGTTGAATCGTAAGTATGGTAAAAGTATGACCTCCAGCCAGGATCAGCTCTCCTTCTCCCTGGTCACATCTCCCTAAACCTATAACCTTTGTATGCATAGCTGTTTCTATTTTAAAGTGAATGCTAATAGGTATATATTGGTGATGGGATCATTGTGTGAGCGTTAGCGCTGAAGATTGTGTGATATTATTGCGGAGCGCTCCAATGGTGATTATAGAGATGTGACTCTCTAATATTGGTGCAGAAAGATATTGATGCTTCAGAAAATAAATCTGCTGTCTATTTGAAATCTATCTCAGGCACGTCAGATACAACTGATTGCATTAGGCTGTATCAAGGGCGTTGTGATTCATTGGCCAGTCAATTCAGGTGTGATAGCGCCAGCATTCTTCTGGATAAAAATGCTTTCTTACTGTTCACTTGGAAACCAATTAGGAAACATGGTACTTTGTACTTATATAATAACTGCTATGTAACTTCTATGTAATTACAGTCTAGCGGTATTGGTTGTTAGATAACAGCACAACTCCAGCCAACATGTTTCAGACCAATGTTGATACTGCATTTATTACTGTGTCCTAGCTATATAGGTTTGAGGGCAGCTTGATGTAGTGTGACTAGATACACTGTCATTACTACTTACATAGGCATCCATCTCACAGCTGCTGAATGATTATGGATTGATAAGTGATTTGTAGTGAGCCTCATAGTTGTAAGTAATAGATTTCTGAATACATTTCACTTATGATTCAAACCATGGACCTCATTCCTGTAAATCACTCAATAGTGTGCAAAAACCTTCCTCAACCATGAAAGCTTATTGTCAGAAAAATCCTTATACCTCCTACCCCTGGGCAAGATCATGTGACATCACAAAGTTCACTTCCTCTGCTATCCTGATGACACCCAGCTCTACCTCTCCACCAAACCCACCACTCCCCTCCCTCCCACCTCCCTCATCAACTGCCTTCACGACATCCAAAGCTGGATGAGCATTAACTTTCTCGAACTCAACAGCAACAAGACAGAGGTCATGCTCATCGGCTCCAAATGCACTCTCTCCAAGCATCACCACAGATGGTTTCCCGGTCCCTCTGTAAACACAAGTCAAAAGCCTCAGTGTCTCCCTGGACAGTTCCCTCTATTTCAAACCCCACATAAAAACCAGAACCCGGACAGCATTCTTCCACCTCAGCAATATCTCCAGGCTCCGCCCCTCACTGTCACACTCCAGCACCGAAACCCTCATCCATGCTTTCGTTACTTCCCGACCCAGTACCGCTGTAACACTCTCCTCACCGGATCCCCACCAAACTCATCAATAGACTCCAACTGGTTCTGAACTCTGCTGCCAGAATCCACACCCACACCAGATCAACTGAACACATCAAACCAATCCTCATCAATCTACTCTGGCTCCCTGTGCAAGCCTGTATTAACTTTAAAGCACTCCTCCTCGCCTACGAAGCCCTCTACAACCTGGCACCCACCTAGCCCTCTGATCTTCTCCCAGTCTATGCCCTCTCCCGCTCCCTCCACTCCCCTTCTGCTGGTCTCCTTGTCTCCCCCCCATTCCACCTCTCCACCATGGGTGCCCGGGCCTTTAGCTCCTATTCCCAACCCTACCACCTTAAACCAAACCTTTACCCTAAACCGGGTTTGTACCCTCTTCCCAACCCCTCCCCCCTCTTTTTATCTGTCCTGTTTTGTCTGGTCCTTTGATTTTAGATTGTTTCGATTTTATATTGCCCTGTTGATTGATGCACTTGATTTTATAACTTATGTATCACACTTCATTTTATGTAGGTCTACTTTTAATGTAAGATGTCCTTGAGTGTCCTGAAAGGCGTCCGCCAAGTTAAAATGAATCATTTTATTATTATTATTATTATTATTATTATTATTATTATTATTATTATTATTATTATTATTATTATTAGTGTGTCAGGGAAAAAACACACAAAAAAAGGATGTCGTTGGCCAGTTAATATCATTTTTTAAATAATACTTTTACTTTAAAACCCCTTTTAAAAAATTATCCAGGAGGAAACAGTCTTATTTGAAATGAGGAATGTATCATATTTTGCTGACTAAAAAACGATTACAGTGGAAAGACGCATTATGGAATGGAGAGATGAAAATGATTCTAAACATCTCACATCTGTATGTAGTACTACATTTTTTATGTTGGAATACACATTCATCTGAGAAACAAGTTATAGGAAGACACACTGCGCTTATAACCAGCAGCTTCGGGGCGCTGGGTGTTGGAGCAGGCGTTAAGTGAAAGCCCATAGGTACCAATCCTGTTTTGTAATTTGAAAGGAAAGCATTGTCATTAGATGTAACTCAACTAAAACCATTCAAGCATAACACTGTATAACTTCTGTGTTGATAAAATGCCGTTTACAGTACTGTAATTAAACATGATTTTACACTGTTGCCTGTTTTAGTTGGTGAATTGTTAATTCTTTTTTTCACAATGTTCTAACAATACAGGGGGTTAGGAACAAACACTTGGCCTGGGGTCGTCCAGTGGTCTTGTGTTGTAGTGGATTGTCTCCCCATTATGCCTGCACCAATCCAATGCTTTTAAATGCATGATGTGAAATGAAAGTGTGGACACTTGTGGATGCAGGGTATCGGAACGCAGCCTATTTCTTTCCCCACGCTCCCCTAAATCAGGGCTGAGGACCTCCTTTTCATAACCCGTTCATGATGAGAGACAAGGGTACCACTGATGTTAGCCGTTATGGGGTGTCTTCCTACAACAACAACAACAACAACAACAACGATATATGAAATTGTAACATGTGTGTATGTAAGTGTTTCCTAGTCTTTGAACAAGAGCCTTCAGTCCTTTGGTCTAACTGACAGGGGATTGGTCAAAAGCCCTTGGTCAGGGTAGTAGGAGCCAGTCTTTTCATTATACTGCACTCACATAGATCGCATACTGCAGGTTACATTATGAAGCAGTAGAAATAATAAAGGGTCTTCCATGTCCCTGTTTCGGTAAAAAGCTTTGGGACGGGGCTGGAGAAATGTTACCACTCTCAAACTCATAGACAGAACAATGGATGCAAAGACTGCCCATCCATTATATGTTTTTTATTCTTCCTGAGTTGGAATGTCACAGAATTTCCAGACTGTTTGCAGACCTGATAACTTTTATCTGATTAACAAGGCAAGCCCTGCCCATCTTACTTCCTGGTCTGTGCCCAATCAAATGCCAGTTCTCTGTTGACAATAAAGATGGACTATGCCAGAGGGAGTTGGTAGAAGTTGATACAGGATCAGATGTGTATTTTACCACCCACGATTCAGGTTAGGATTGTGGGTGGGGAAGCTGATCCTAGATCTGTACCTAGGGGAAACTTGACACACAAAAGTCAAGTGACTCATCAGGTGATTTCTCTGAAACAGTGGTGAGGAGAGTTACAGTCTACCTATAGATGGCACTGTGGCATTGTTCATCCTTCACTGTAGCCTAAGTTACTTTCTATTTCAATTTATGTTGCTCAGTTCACCTGCTCAAACCCTACACCCCAACCCGAGCACTCCATTCTTTTACCTCTGGTCTCTTGGCCCTCCCACCCCTACGGGAGAGCAGCTCCTGCTCAGCCCAGTCAAAGCTCTTCTCTGTCCTAGCACCCCAATGGTGGAACCAGCTTCCCCGTGAAGCTAGGACAGCAGATTCCTTGCCCATCTTACAAAAACATCCAAAATCCTACCTCTTCAAATAGTATCTTAAATAATCCCACAGCAACCCCCCCCTTGCACCCCCCTTCTCACCCCCCTTCTTTCTTGAACTAACACTCGCACTTAACTTTTTCTTACTAGCTCTGACTTTGCTGATAGCTACTTTACTGAGGAAAAATGTACTTCCTATGACTGTGATCTGTGGTTGTCCCACCTAGCTTCTGTATCTTAAGATGAATATACTAACTGTAAGCCGCTCTGAAAAAAAGTGTCTGCTAAATTACTAAAATGTAAATGTAAAATGATGACATTGTACTTCTTTCATCTCCTCCACTGGTGTGTTTTCATTTCACCTACAACTTCATACCCAACAGTCATCTACGGCAACCCATCAGAGACATAACATATAAAACAGTGCACATCAGACAGTATGAAACTCATTATGGCAATATCAACATGAAGATTAAAATAATTGAATTTGTAAACCCATCTTATTTAGTCCTTGTTGTCTTTGTTGAATAACAGAAGGTGTTTTATGTACCATTGTGTCACTTGTTAAAGATGAAACTTAATGGCTAAACATTAACAAGTTATGACCCTGTTTGTTTGCCATGATGGAGAGAATAGTGAAAGAAAGTATACAGTTGTGTTGTTCAACCCAGCGTTACCATTCAGTCTCATCTAAACTGATAAAGAAATGATTTCCTTCTGTCTCTTGTTCCTCTGGATTCCTATAACTTCTGCAGGTCAGTACAAATACAATGTTCCTTGATTCATATTGCTAGTTATTTCAACTTCAGAAAACTACTTGGGCAGTTCTTAGTCTCCAGACTAAGTGACATTTTTACTACATCTCATTGTAGAGTGAGGATCTGTGTTTAAACGTAGGCCGAGCGGTAGGTATTCAATCAATTGCTGATAGGGGATTTATAAATATGTGACATACTATATGACATTACATGATCAATCATATAATTATAACATTCTATTCACAGCTACATACTGTATGATTTTACATGATCAATCATATAATTATAATATTTTATTCACAGCTCCATACTGTATGATATTACATGATCAATCATGTAATTAGAATATTCTATTCACATTTCCATACTGTATAATATTACATGGTCAATCACATAATTATAACATTCTATTCACAGCTACATACTATATGACATTACATGATCAATCATGTAATTAGAATATTCTATTCACAGCTCCATACTGTATGATATTACATGGTCAATCATATAATTATAATATTCTATTCACAGCTCCCCACTCTCTGAAATACTTATACACTGCAGTCTCAGGTGATACTGACTTCCCAGAGTTCACGGTGGTGGGTTTGCTGGACGACCATCAGTTTGTGTACTTTGACAGCAACACCAAGACACTGGTCCCCACCACTGAGTGGATGAAGGAGAATGCAGGAGAATACTACTGGGAGCTCTACACTGAGCCCCTGATTAACCAATATGAAGGCTTCAAAAACCTCATTATGTTTGCAAAGAAGCAGTTCAACCAAACCCAGTCAAAAGGTAACAGAATGCACATGTGCATGCACGCAAACACACACACACACAAACAAATTAATCAAGTAAACTCTTCTCATTTAAAACACACATGCATCAAACCACATCTAGCCTTGTTCTCAGTTATGGCAAGTATTACATGGCCGTTGTCCAGTTAATACATGTTTACTGTAGATAGACCTGTCTCTCTCCCTCTTTCGCAGGTGTTCACACAATCCAGAACTTGTACGGCTGTGAGTGGAATGATGAGACTGAACTCAAATATTATTTCCATCACTATGGATACGATGGTGAGGATTTCATTTCATTGGACATGAAGACCATGAGATGGATAACCTCCATCCAGCAGGCAGACACCATCAAGCAGAAGTGGGACAACAACAGCAAGGATCTGCAGTATCTCAAATGGTACTTCACTAAGGAGTGTATTGACACTTTGAAGAAGTATGTGAACTTCACCAGCAGCATCTTGAAGAGGACAGGTACAGAGACAGAGTCCTTTTCAATCAAAACCTATTACCGGTTGTTTCTGGCTTGAGGCACAACAACATCATTCCCCCACTACAAGAATGCTGTTTTGATTTTATATTTATTTCCTCTCACTCCTTCTCTCCAGTCCCTCCCTCAGTGTCTCTGTTCCAGAAGACCCCCTCCTCTCCAGTGACCTGCCACACTACAGGTTTCTACCCCAGTGGAATCATGGTGTTCTGGCAGAAAGACGGACAAGAACAGCATGAAGATGTGGAGCATGGAGAGACTCTCCCTAATCTAGATGGAACCTTCCAGAAAAGTACTCACCTCACAATGGACTCTGAGGAGTGGGAGAACAACAACTATACCTGTGTGGTTGAACACAAAGAACCTGGATCAAACTGGATCAGTCTGTGATAAAAACAAACAGTGGTAAGATGAATCATATTTTTCAATATGACAGAGAATGCAATGATTTACAGTAATATTCACTGTGTGTGCATGCGTGTTTGTTCATAAACTCAGACAAGCTTCCTGAATATGGCCTCATCATCATTGGAGTAGTGGTACCTGTCATCCTCCTAGCCCTCTTCACCATAGCTGGGTTTATTATGTGGAACAGGATGAGGACAGGTGAGCAACGACAGAAAGAATATGTGACTGAGTACAGTACATTACAAATATTGAAGAAGTGTAGTGTCGAGTCTATGTTGCTAATTATGCTATAACAAAGGAGTCCGCTTATACTGAGCTTTGATCATAAGTTTTATTCATATCACAAGATTTCAGCATAAGTTTACAGATGTCATGATCACCCGGAGAGCAGTGTTTTCCAAATTACAATGGCTGCTCTGCCCTTCTTTGTTTAAACCCAGTACTTATAATATTCTCCAAAATATGGGTGGCTCCCTCTACTGTCCAATCCCCTGTCTACAACACACACTCCCTCTGTTCTATGGGGCGTCACCCTAAAACGGCTCCCTCTGAAACTAAATAAACATCCTCTCAGGTTCCACTTGAAAACATTAGCAAAGTCATAATCTTAATACACTACAGAAGCCTGGAGAAGCCCACATGTATTTGAACATGGTGTGGGTTGGTATGTACAGTGTTGATGCTTAATACAGCTTTTAAAGGACTCTAACTATTTGGATCCCTCTGTTTTGTGTTAGCCTCTGATGATGGTTCCAACCCGTCCATGACACAGCAGAACCAGATACAGTGTGAGGTTTCTCTCTCACTAATTAAACAGGTAATGTACTGTATCTGTAAGGGTCCAGTGGCATCAAGTGGCTTGTACTCTTGTTAGATTATGCTTCTCTGTCTGTCCGTCCGTCCATCCTTCTGCAAATCAATTCCCCAACCTTTCCTTTGTCAACCCAGATATCTGTCTGTCTGTCTGTCTGTTTGTCTCACAGGAGAGAAGCAGAAAAAGGAGGACTTTTATTGAAGGACAGTGAGGCCAGCTGAAAAGTGCTACCGACTGATAGGATATTTCATCTCACATTGAACACAATACAATGTCTGGTCAAATCCGGTATCACAGCTCATATGAATATACCACACAATACTTGAAGATAGGAAAAACCCGCAGTCACTGAAATATTCTTTAAGTTTTCATGCTTTTTTTAGCAGCAGAGGTCAGAACAAATGGACACGTTTAGGCGGCAGCCTTTGTCAGCGTTTGGAGAACAATTAATATTCACCCATATTTATAGATGACATCACATGGCAGTACTGCTTCTTTCTTATTTACATTCATTATTTACAATCATTATTTACATTCATTATTTACATTCATTATTTACAATCATTATTTACAATCATTATTTACAATCATTATTTACAATCATTATTTACATTCATTATTTACATACATTTTCTATTATTTTCCACAATAGCTTCAAAATATACCACAAAGTTTTCATGACGACTGATTACTAGGTTTTTCTATATGTAAGGGTCATTTTCTGGAATAAAATTGGATCGTTAATACCATGATTCATTGTGTGTATTTGTACTTTCTGGTCAATGCAATGAACATGGAATTAGCATCAACTAGCTTGCCTCTGTAATGTCATCATGAATTTCCTGATCTCAGGCAACTAGCCGTGTTCTGTGTAGATCATAACCAGACATCACCAGACGGGGACTATATCAGGCTTGATATGTTCTCTAGATTTTCTTGAGTTTCTGTTACCACCTAGAACAGTCAAATTACATGACTTTATTAAGCTGTAGTTTTGTATTATATGGAGATTGTGATGATGCAAAAGCACATAACCTATTGTCACAACACACCCATTGCACCATAGATGGTATTGAGAGTGCGAGCATCTGCATTACTGAATAGAGTAGGCTACAGAGACACCCATTTTACTTCATGTTTTATTTATTGTGACCCCTCCCCCCACTGAGCAGCAGCTGTATGACCCAAGCAAGGTTTTGGCAACTCTTATTCCTGTGGCCCGCCCAGCACTAAATCATTGCTGTATACAGGCTGTCTATAGAGGGAGCTGTGACTCCAGTCATCTCTGCTTTAGAGAAGCTTTGTATCTCCTGTTGCTGTCTGGGGACTTCCCAGGTCAGGCAGCAGGCTTCAGACTTCACCTACTAGCTTTATACACTCAGGGACTACACAGCCTTACAGAACAGAGATGAAGAACAGAACACTGTGTGTGAAAGGCTGACAGGTGATCAAACCCTAAACACTGAAGCCGAACCCTCAACATCAGCATGTATGTTCAGCATGTTTATCTCTGTTTCAGGCTTTGTTCAGGCCAACAGTAAGTGCCTGCCTTTATTCTGCTTCTGACGTCATCACTGAAACTGAAAGAAAATGCTTCATCTTGTAGTTGGTCACCATTTGTCATGGATGTATTGTGTTGGACTGTATCCATTTTAGAATATGGTTGTGTATGTTTTCCTTGTAGCTTCTGATGATGGTTCAAACTCCTCCAAAAGGCATTAGGTTTCTCTCTCTCACTAATTAAACAGGTGAATGTCTCTCTAGTTGTCTGTTTTTGAAACAGCAAAGTCAACTTCCTCACCAATCCCCTATTGACGTGAATGCATGTCATGATGTACGCAAGTTTGAGGTACTAGTAGATACACTACATTTCCAAAAGTATGGGGACACCTCGAACATGGATGTGGACACCTCGAACATCTCATTCCAAAATCATTGGCATGAATATGGAGTTAGTCCCCTCTTTGCTGCTATAACAGCCGCCACTTTTCTGGGAAGGTTTTCCACTAGATGTTGGAACATCGCTGAGGGGACTTGCTTCCATTCAGCCACAAGAGCATTAGTGAGGTTGGGCACTGATATTGGGCGATTAGGCCTGGCTTGCAGTCTGCGTTCCAATTCATCCCAAAGGTGTTCGATGGGGTTCAGGTCGGGGCTCTGTGCAGGCCAGTCAAGTTCTTCCACACCGATCTCGACAAACCGTTTCTGTATGGACCTCGCTTTGTGCACGGGGGCATTGTCATGCTGAAACAGGAAAGGCCCTTCCCCAAACTGTTGCCACAAAGTTGGAAGCACAGAATCTTGTAGAATGTCATTGTGTGTTGTAGCGTTAAGATTTCCCTTCACTGGAACTAAGGGGCCCGAACCATGGAAAACAGCCCCAGACCATTATTCCTCCTCCACCAAACTTTACAGTTGGCGCTATGCATTGGGGCAGGTAGCATTCTCCTGGCATCCGCCAAACACAGATTCGTACGTCAGAATGCCAGATGGTGAAGCGTGATTCATCACTCCAGAGAACGTGTTTCCACTGCTCCAGAGTCCAATGGCGGCGAGCTTTACACCTCTCCAGCCGATGCTTGCCATTACGCATGGTGATCTTAGGCTAGTGTGCGGCTGCTCGGCCATGGAAACCCATTTCATGTAGCTCCCGACGATCAGTTCTTGTGCTGATGTTGCTTCCAGAGGGAGTTGCAACTGAGGACAGATGATTTTTATGCGCTTCAGCACTTGGTGGTCCCATTCTGTGAGCTTTTGTGACCTACCACTTCGCGGCTGAGCCGTTGTTGCTCCTAGATGTTTCCACTTCACAATAACAGCACTTACAGTTGACCGGGGCAACTCTAGCAGGGCAGAAATTTGACGAACTGACTTGTTGGAAAGGTGGCAACCTATGACGGTGCCACGTTGAAAGTCACTGAGCTCTTCAGTAAGGCCATTCTACTGCCAATGTTTGTCCTGTGAGATTGCATGGCTCGATTTTATACACATGTCAGCAATGGGTGTGGCTGAAATAGCCGAATCCACTACTTTGACGGGGAGTCCACATACCTTTGTATATATAGTGTATCTCAAGGTAGGATTTGGCTCAAGTCTTTTCAGTGTAACATGCTGTATTAGTTTCAGTTATCTTATTCACTGACCTCTGTCTGTCTGTCTTTACAGCAGAGAAGCACAGACAAGAAAATAAAGAAAACTCTTATAGAAGTTTGAGTCAAAGTAACGTGCACCCAGCCACAAATACACATTTCTCTAAAACAGCACTCTCTGGTGGTCACTTCTTGGGTAACACTTTACTTGACACCCAGTGTCATAACACGTTATGATGCGGTCATAACCATGTCATAATATGTCATAACAGCTGACATAACTTGTCATAACCTGTCGATATATGGTCATAAAACTGCCATGACCCATATATTTACACCTGTTGTGACATATATTGCGTTATTTTATGCCTGGTTATGTCACCTACATAAGAGTTATCAGAACCCACATTTATTCAACTTATTGTTTTCACTGCCAAGATGTTTCCTTCCGTTTAAAAGTTTATCTCTTAAATCCTTTGTTTTTGTTGTAATAAATTATTTACAGTCATTTTATTTCATCATATTTTAAATAACTTGAAGAAAATACACTTTATGACACTGTCACGAAACACTATGACCAATATATGTCACGAACAGAAGAGGACCCAAGAGCGCAAGTTCAAATTCAGAGTTCTTTATTCAAGGTTACAGGCGGGAAGAGGAGTCCCAGGGGTGTCAGGGGTCTTTCAGGGTCCTCCTGTGGGTACCTGTGCTCCGGGGGTCACCAAATGTCCGGGGGGTGTCCAGTCCAAGTGCTTAGTGTGTGTGTTCCCCAGTGATGGAGCGGCGTATCGGGCTGAGGGTGGTGAAACGTCTGGGCACGCTCATCTGGTGGTCGGAGACCTGGGGGAACACACACACACAACAGCAATATGAATGGCAGGCAGAAGTACAGATCAGGGCTGGGCAAATATCGTGGTGAGAGACAGAAGGCAGAAACGAGTTACCGGAGGGGCTGAAGATCGGAGAGTAGTCGAGGTCCAGAAGGCAGGTTGGGATAGACGGGGCAGTAGAACAAGGAGGCAGTCAAGAAAGGATCGGTATCACAAACAGGAGTCAGAGCGCAGACAGGCAGGTTACTGGTCCGGGTTTGAAGACGATCTGACAGGGCTTGGCTGAAAACCAGGGCTTGATATACTGGGAGAGGTAGTGGGGAAATGCAGTTCAGCTGGCAGAGTAATTAGAACAGAGTGAGGCAAGGTGAGGATGGTGAGTGGGAAATGCAGTGCAGCTGGCCAGGTAACAAGAGCAGAGCAGGGCAGGTGGAGCTAGTTAGGCTGAGTAGAGAGAGGGAGGTGAGCAGAGTGGAAGATAATTGAATGCAATTAATGTTGCTACCAGGGAGAGAGAGTGCTCATGACAGGACCCCCCCTCCAAGGGACGGCCCCAGAAGTCCCAAGAACAACATCATGCCGGGAGGGTGGAGGGGAGCAGGCGGCGGGTCAGAACTCCTCCGAGCGGTCCGAGTGAATCTCCTCATCCTCAGAAGGAGCTGGAGGGTCACGGTCGGGAGACAGGACAGGCACTGAGACAGGAGCAGGGCGGGCCGGACGGCTAGGAACCCCTCTTGGACGGCCCCCTACGGATTGCAGGCTGATCAGGATGTAGTCGGTGGAAGTCAGTGATAAGGGTCCGGTCCACTATCCTCCTGGCCGGGATCCAGGTCCTCTCCTCTGGACCATATCCCTCCCAATCAACGAGGTACTGGAGACCCCCTACCCCTTCGCCTAGAGCGGAGCAGCCGCCGGACGGTGAAGACAGGACCGCCATCTACGAGGCGCGGAGGAGGTGGCGCCGGAGCTGCAGGGACCAGGGGACTTTCATGGACCGGCTTGACCTTGGAGACGTGGAAGGTGGGGTGGACCCGCATGGAAGCGGGCAACTGAAGTCGGACCGCCGTTGGACTGATGACTTTCTGCACAGGAAAAGGACCAATGAAGCGAGGGGCCAGCTTTCGTGATACAACCCGCAGCGGCAGATCCCGGGCAGACAGCCAGACCTTCTGACCAACCCGGTAAGTAGGTGCTGGGGTCCTCCGTCGGTTGGCACCGACGGCGTAGCTGGTTCCAGACTTCAGGAGCACAGTGCGAGCCTGGGCCCAAGTGCGGCGGCAGCGGCGGGCATACGCAAGAGCAGACGGACAGGTGGCATCCGCCTCCTGGCTGGCAAACAGTGGAGGTTGATACCCGTAGACACACTGAAAGGGGGAGAGCCCGGTGGAGGAACTGGTGAGTGAATTATGGGCATATTCCACCCAGAGCAGGTGTTGAGCCCAGGCCCGGGGATTTTGGGAAGCCACACACCTCAGTGCCTTCTCCAGCTCCTGGTTCATGCGTTCAGTCTGGCCGTTTGACTGCGGGTGGAATCCAGACGATAGGCTGGCGGTGGCCCCAAGGAGATGACAGAACTCCTTCCAAAAGGTTGCTGAGAATTGCGGGCCCCGGTCTGACACTATATCCTGGGGTAGGCCATGGATACGAAACACATGTTCCAGGACCACCTGGGAGGTCTCTTTAGCAGAGGGTAGTTTGGGAAGGGGCACGAAGTGGGTCATCTTACTAAAGCGGTCAACAATGGTAAGGATGACTGTGTGTCCGTCAGAGGGCGGAAGGCCCGTAACAAAGTCCAGTGAAACGTGGGACCAGGGCCTCTTGGGTATGAGTAGGGGTTGCAGCAACCCAGCAGGAGGCTGGTTGGGAGTCTTGTTTCGGTTACAAGTGGGACAAGCTCGGATGAATTCTCGGACATCCCGTCTCATCCCCCGCCACCAGAACCGCTGGCGGACCAGATGAAGGGTGCGAGTGATGCCGGGATGACAGGCCAGACGGGATTCGTGCCCCCACTGAATCACAGGTGACCTGAGATTTGCTGGAACAAACAGACGGTTGGGGGCGCTGGTGCTTGGACCTGGCTGGTCCCGAAGAGCCTCCATGACCTGCTTCTCGATCTCCCAGGTGAGGGCCGCTACGACCAAGTGGCTGGGAAGAATGGGAGCTGTCATGGCGGTGGTCTCGTCCTTCTGAAACATCCGGGAAAGAGCATCAGGTTTGATGTTGCGAGATCCCGGGCGGTAGGAGAGCGTGAAATTGAAGCGCGTAAAGAACAGAGACCACCGCTGTTGACGGGAGTTCAGCCTCCTGGCTGTTTGGATATACTCCAGGTTCTTGTGGTCTGTCCACACTACGAATGGTTCCTTTGACCCCTCTAACCAGTGCCGCCATTCTTCAAGGGCGAGCTTGACAGCCAACAGCTCGCGGTTCCCAATGTCGTAGTTGCATTCGGCAGGGGTTAGCCGACGGGAGTAGAAGGCACAGGGGTGCATCTTGCCATCCTCAGCTGCTCTTTGAGAAAGCACTGCACCCACTCCCACGTCCGAAGCATCTACCTCCACCACAAACTGCCTTGCTGCATCTGGCATCTGGAGGATGGGAGCAGAAGTGAAACATGTCTTGAGGATATTGAAGGCCTTATCAGCAGCTGATGTCCATTGGTACGGTTGTTTAGTGCTGGTTAGCGCCGTGAGGGGTGCAGCCACTGTGCTATAGTTTCTGATGAATCTCCTATAAAAGTTGGCAAAGCCCAGGAACTGTTGCAACTTCTTCCGAGACTCAGGAACTGGCCAGGAAGTGACAGCCGACACCTTCGTGAGATCCATCTGAATGCTGCCCTCGGTCACCACATACCCCAGGAATGAAACGGTCTTGGCATGGAACTCGCACTTCTCTGCCTTCACGAAAAGAGAGTTCTCCAGCAGGCGGCGCAGGACCAACCGGACGTGGTGCGTGTGTTCTGACAGAGTCTTTGAGAATATTAAAATATCGTCAAGGTACACAAATACGAACGTATTTAGCATGTCCCTGAGGATATCATTCACTAGGGCTTGAAAAACTGCTGGGGCATTGGTGAGGCCGAAGGGCATGACGAGATATTCATAGTGGCCGGTTGGTGTGTTGAACGCTGTCTTCCATTCGTCTCCCTCCCTCATCCGCACCAGATGGTAGGCATTGCGAAGGTCCAGCTTAGTGAATACAGTGGCTCCCTGCAGCAGTTCGAAGGCAGACGAAAGTAAGGGCAGTGGGTAGCGATTCTTAACCGTGATGTCGTTCAGACCCCGGTAATCTATGCATGGACGAAGAGAACCGTCCTTCTTGCCGACAAAGAAGAATCCCGCTCCTGCGGGGGAAGACGACGGTCTAATTATCCCGGAGGCAAGAGAGTCATTAATGTAGTCCTCCATGGCCTTTCTTTCCGGGGCTGACAGTGAATACAGACGACCCTTGGGAGGTGCTGTGCCAGGCAGGAGATCAATCGCGCAGTCATAGGGTCTGTGTGGGGGTAGAGATGTCGCCTTGGATTTGTTGAACACCTCTTTCAGGCTGTGGTAACAGGCCGGAACATTGGATATGTCGGAGGTAGCGCTAGATCCTTCCCGGTGAACGGGCAGGGTGGCCCCCCCTTAAACAGGTCTGGTGACAACTCCTTCCCCACTCACGGACTGTTCCTGTCTCCCAGTCGATGTGGGGGTTGTGCTGACGGAGCCACGGGTATCCAAGAATGAGTGGTTGGCCAGGTGAGTGTAGGAGGTGAAACTGGATGGACTCCTGGTGGTTTCCTGACAGCAGGATTGTCACAGGGGCGGAGATATGAGTGACAGTGCCAAGATGATGCCCATCCAGGGCTCGTGCAGGAATGGGTTGTGTCAGTTGATGATGGTTCACGCCCAGTTGCTGTGCAAGCTCAGGGTCCATGATGTTTGCTTCGGCTCCGGAATCCACAAGGGCGGCCAATGTATGAGTCTTGTCAGAAAGCTGAAGGCGGAGATGAAGCAGGGTCTTTCGGATGGAGGGAGACTGAAGGCTTGTTGAGCTCACCCGGATCTCCCCCTACACCTGGTGAGCTGCGGCTTTTGCCGGACAAGTAGCGACACGGTGATTCTCGCCACCACAGTAGAGGCAAAGGTTGGAGCTTAGACGGCGCCCGACGCTCCTCGGGAGTCAGAGAGGCACGGCCAATCTCCATGGGCTCAGGCTGATTGAGTTGGCTATGGGACTTGACAGGCAGGGGCTGGACAGAAGCGGTATCGACCCGAGTACGGATGGCAGGTTGACTGAGACGGCCCTTCTCCCTCCTCCGGGTCTGTATACGGCGGTCAATGCGAACGGCAAGGTCAATGGCGGCATCAAGCGTTGAGGGCGGGTCATGGGAAACAAGCTCGTCCTTGATATAGTCCGCCAGGCTATGGAGGAAGGCTTGCACCAGTGCCTCTGGGTTAAACGAGCTTTGACTGGCCAGGGTACGAAAGTCAATGGAGAAGTCTGCCACTGTCCGATTGCCCTGACGGATGGTGAGCAGAGCTTGTGACGCTTCGGCTGTTGGCGAGCCTAGGTCAAAGACCTTTAACATCTCCTCCTCAAAGGCACTGAAGGAGGCACAGGCTGGGGTTTGCCGGTCGAATTCCGCCGTTCCCCACAACCGAGCTCGACCGGTGAGATGTGTGATGACATACCCCACCTTGGCTCCCTCTGTTGAGAAAGTCCTGGGCTGTAGTGCAAACTGGATTCGGCAGCTGCTCAAGAATGGTCTTACTTGCTTCTGGTTGCCATCAAAACGTTCCGGGTTCCCAATCCTTGGTTCAGGAGCGTGGGGATCTGGTGGCAGCACTGCCGGGCCTGCAGCATTGGGACCTCCAGCGGAGGGATGAAGGAGTATCGGTGGTACAGGAACAAAAGGACCAGGGGGGGGTGCAGGTGGAGTAGCCGGGCTTGAGAGTAGTTGCAGGGCTTGGGCTAGCTGTTGTTGCTGCAGTTGGAACTGTTGTTGCTGCTGGTTGAATAGCTGGAGAAGGGAAGCGATGTCGCCAGCCATCCGATTTATGTCTCCCTCAGAGCGTTCCAGTCGCTGTAGGGCAGTCCTCTCTGGCTCTTCCTCCATCGTGGTCAGGGAGTGCGCTGGGTCCATGATGGTCAGATCGTTCTGTCACGAACAGAAGAGGACCCAAGAGCGCAAGTTCAAATTCAGAGTTCTTTATTCAAGGTTACAGGCGGGAAGAGGAGTCCCAGGGGTGTCAGGGGTCTTTCAGGGTCCTCCTGTGGGTACCTGTGCTCCGGGGGTCACCAAATGTCCGGGGGTGTCCAGTCCAAGTGCTTAGTGTGTGTGTTCCCCAGTGATGGAGCGGCGTATCGGGCTGAGGGTGGTGAAACGTCTGGGCACGCTCATCTGGTGGTCGGAGACCTGGGGGAACACACACACACAACAGCAATATGAATGGCAGGCAGAAGTACAGATCAGGGCTGGGCAAATATCGTGGTGAGAGACAGAAGGCAGAAACGAGTTACCGGAGGGGCTGAAGATCGGAGAGTAGTCGAGGTCCAGAAGGCAGGTTGGGATAGACGGGGCAGTAGAACAAGGAGGCAGTCAAGAAAGGATCGGGTATCACAAACAGGAGTCAGAGCGCAGACAGGCAGGTTACTGGTCCGGGTTTGAAGACGATCTGACAGGGCTTGGCTGAAAACCAGGGCTTGATATACTGGGAGAGGTAGTGGGGAAATGCAGTTCAGCTGGCAGAGTAATTAGAACAGAGTGAGGCAAGGTGAGGATGGTGAGTGGGAAATGCAGTGCAGCTGGCCAGGTAACAAGAGCAGAGCAGGGCAGGTGGAGCTAGTTAGGCTGAGTAGAGAGAGGGAGGTGAGCAGAGTGGAAGATAATTGAATGCAATTAATGTTGCTACCAGGGAGAGAGAGTGCTCATGACAATATAATCATATAAGCCAGATAGGTGTATCACGTACATGCCCTTATGTCAGTCATCAGTCAAAAAGAGGGTGTCTTGTCCTGCTCCTGAAATCTCCTCCTGCATTCATCCCATTCATCAGCAACAGAGCATAGGGGTAGGTGCATGTCTGACATCAATTTGTGCTCAATTATAATGATAATTTAACATGGTCAATTTAAAAAAATGTTATATATCATAAACATACTGTTGACACGTAGGCTATGATGTAATCGAATGTTTAGCCTTGTGTGGTAGGTTTTGTGGGTTTTTACACTCTTATGTAGGTGTCATAATCCGCCATAAAATAACTACCATGGTAGGTTTTGTGGGGTTTTACAGTCTTATGTGGGTGTCTTAACCAGCCATAAATATAATGCAATACATGCCACAACAGGCCTAAAAACAATTGTCATGACAGTGTCATGACCATATTATAACAGGTTATGACACATTATGTCAGCTGTTATGACATATTATGACCTGATTATGACCCTGTCATAAAGTGTTATGACACAGGGTGTCAAGTAAAGTGTTACCACTTCTTGTAACTAATAACTGCACCACTAAAATCTACATTGACAAAAATCTTAATGTTTTACAGTAACTGGGCTAGATATTGGGGTTATAGGTTTTAAACAAGTTTGAAATGCAAAAACAGATTGTTTTTTACTGAAAACTAGTTATTTGAAAACGATACCGGAAAAATACTTTTAACTTTTGCTAACCTGCAACACTGAAGTTGTTAGATGTTACAAACTAAGTGCTTAAGCAATGCTGTGCCCCACTGTCAACATCCTGGAATAAGGAGAATCACTATTGTCTTAATAATAGACAATATTAATAACTTCAGAGCTTTTGGATTATCTTTCTGCTACACCGGTATACCAATCAAAAAATGGAAACCTGGAAAGTGTTAACATCAATGTAAAACTAGTGATAAAACTATAATGATGCCAACTTTTTAGACCCCGAAAATGTATCCCTGGGTTTTTGTGAGACATACTCCATGGTGTTCAGTAATGCTCCACTACATCTACAATGGTGTTCAAATAATTTTCTCTGATCTTTACAGTTTTATAACAGACACATTGGAGGAAGCCTAAGTGCCAGTATGTTTGTCTCTCTGATTTCAAAGGGGTTGAGTTAAATGAGGAAGACGCATTTTAGTTGAATTCATTCAGTTGTGCAACTGACTGGATTTCCCCTTTCCCTTTCCCTTTGTGCTATCATGCCAAGGAGTTGGAAAGAGAGCAGAAACCGACTGGCACTCAGGCCATGTTGGAGGAGGTTAGTTTGATCTTTTGTGTTATTACATTTTCTATATAGAGAATTCTTGGGTGGAGGATTACAATCATAAATGTGAATATACAGTTGCTTTTCAGAAATAAATGGTTGCTACCTTACTAAATGTGTATTTGTGCTTTATATTGTTGTCAATGAGCTTTAGGCAGCTTCAATCAGGAGCCAAACAGAGAACATGCACCCTGGTCACATGCTGTAGTGTTGAAGAGACTTAATTCACTAGTGTTTGTTAGTGTGAATGGGCAGACGTTTCAAACTAGACATCACACCTCATCAGATACCCTCCCCTTCAGTCTTTGGTACATAGACTATACTGTAGTCCTCTCTGCGCTCCTCTCATCTACACTTCATGACCTTTGACATCTCAGGCCAGTCACCAGCAGGGCTGTTCAGCCACAGTTACTGTAATCACTAATAAGATGTGTATGGAAAAAAAAGAACACAACTACAACCCTCATTATAGTTCACCCATGGGAGACAAGCCAGACCTACAGATGTAGGATCTTAATTTGATCACCCTGTTGCAGGATAGCTTTTCTGCAATGCAGGAAATGTAAAACTTGTAGTGTATTTGAGGTTTAAAAAGGCTTTTGAAGTTTGCAATTTCCACTTAAAAATTTTAGACTTGATTTCCATTAATTATAATCCACATAATAATTCACATTTCCTGTTGCTGCATGATTATATTCCTGCTGTAGCAAACTGGCTCAAATTAAGATCCTACATCAGAATTAGTGAGGCCTACGTATAACATATTTGTTATATATAACTATTAACAAGCTATAATGTTATTTATTCATCAGTATTATCATCATTAAAACATATCAATAATCAATGACATTTTCTTGCACTTTCTATTTCAACTTATGTTGCTCAGTTCACTCTGGTGCCTGATGACATTGTACTTCTTTCATCTCCTATTGGATCATAATTCCTCCAACAGTATGTTTTCATGTCACCTACAACATCATACCCAACACTCACTCCTTATTCCATGATGTTTTATTTTTTGTGTGTTTTTATTGGCAAAAAACATATTTTACTTCTAATGCCATTCAAATATGGCTTCATATGTTGTGTATATCCAGTCAACAGATTAAATCAGATACCTTTTCAATAGAAAATATGTTTGTTTTTTAAATTCTTCCTGAGTCGGAATGTCACAGAATTTCCTGACTGTTTACAGAATGCAGAGAAAACGGTAACAAGAAGGATTCCATGACCAGAGACTTTTATCTGATAAACAAGCTATGGCCTCTGCTCTGCCCATCTTATTTCTTGGTGTATGTGCCAAATCAAATGCCAGTTCTCCGTTGACAATAATGGCGGACAATGACAGAGAGAGTTGGTAGAAGTTGCCTTAACCACTGATACAGGGACGGATATGTTTTACCCATCCAATGGTTTATGTTAGGATGGGGTTAGGGTAATCTGATCTAAGATCTGTGGTGAGAGGCAACTTCTTCTTTGAGCATGGCAAGCAGAGACATCGAAAGTCAAAGTCAAGTGTCAACTCCTGAGTGGTGCAGTGGTCTAAGGCACTGCATCGCAGTGCTAACTGTGCCACTAGAGATCCTGTTTCGAATCCAGGCTCTGTCGCAGCCGGCCGCGACCGGGAGACTCATGGGCGGCGCACAATTGGCCCAGCGTCGTCTAGGGTAGGGGAGGGAATGGCCGGCAGGGATGTAGCTCAGTTGATAGAGCATGGCATTTGCAACGCCAGGGTTGTGTGTTCGATTCCCACGGGGGGCCAGTATAAAAAAAAAAAATGTAATCAATAACTGTAAGTCGCTCTGGATAAGAGCGTCTGCTAAATGACAAAAAAAAAAAAAAAAAAAAAAAGTGACTCATCAGGTGATTCCTCTGAAACAGTGGTGAGGAGAGTTACAGTCTACCTATAGACGGCACTGTGGCATTGTTCATCCTTCACTGTAGCCTATGTGTCTGATGGTTTGTCCCTTTTATGATTCTTATCAAGGACGTTCCATTCACAGACTTATTAGCTAACTGAACTTGATGTGGTTATCCCCTCCACACACATACCAGAACACACTGTGGGAGTGTTAAAGAATTCCAGAACATGGTTATATCTGGGAGAGAATTTGAGTAATTATTGGTGAATGAAAAAATGTGTCCTGGTTAGCGATGTAGTTATTTTACAACTAGCTATGATAAAAGAGTTTTCATCTATTATCTACTGCCACAGTATTTCATTTTCCAGATGTATTTACAAAGAGAAAAAGCCTTGTTGAATGGCATGATTGTAATGTTCATGACAATAACAAACAAAGAATATGTGTCAATGTAATGCATCCCTCTCAGCAGTATGGATATGAAAAACCATGTTTACTAGAACTAGATGATGGGTCAATGTGTCGGCCATCTCATGATTGAGGATAGATAGACACAAGATGGCTGCATGGTGACGCTTTTACAGGAAAGGGTGTGGTACTTACCTCAACACTGTTTGACTCCACCCTCCTCTGTATGTGTGTGTGCACAGTACTTCCATTGCATTTCTATGCTGTATTATTATATTGCTGTGTTTTTCAATGTGATGCTATTTCATATCAAATGGAGCTAGATCCAACATGATGCACCTCATTCAATGGGTCATATACAGTATGCCAAATAAAGCTCCATAGACCTTAGCCTGAGATACATGTAGCTCTATTGTGTCATCCTTCCAAACCACAGTATGCCCTCTGAGAATACTATTGGAAGAATACATTGTTTCTCCTGTTTCACATCAACGTGATCCTCCTCCCATGTTATTGATTTGAGTCAAGGCCATTGTAAGAACTAAACTTACAGCAGCAGGTTGCTGCAAGACCTTCATGTATTTAGTCTTAACACAATATGCTTGCAGTATCTAGACTGGCTTGTCTTAAAATGATTTATTGCCACAGAGCCACTGAGATTAGTATTTTTCCTTTATCCCAATACATCTGATATACTGTTTGCCAAAGAAGGACCTGTCAAATTTCAGAGGTGGGGAACTACATAATCTACATAAACCTGTCAAAGTTCAACCTGACATCCCATTTACAAGTCATAAATAATACAGGGTCATTCTAAACAGGGTTAGTCGATTAGGTGGCCTCTTACTGTATGTTTCTGCATTAACTCCATGTTACATTGACTGTCATCCCCAAAAGTTTTCTGTTTCAGAATACAGTTTTCAATTAGTTAGCTTGTCTGACATTCAGGATTGAGTACAGAATCTCAATCTCATGTGTGTCTGTCTGTCTAAGTCCTCATTTGCCCCTACAACAAATATATGCCATGTTTTCATAACACATTGATACTGAAACCTATAAACTCATTCCAGTGTTGGGAGTGTTTGGGACGCTGCTCTGTTTAGATACAATATCTCAGTGTAACAGAGAGATACAGCATTAAAAGAACAGAGATGAAGAAGAGCCTCAAACTATTTTGCTGATGACTGACTCTGACCATGAAAACTGATCTGCATCACTCTTTAGAGAGTCCATTTTAAGGGGCATGTGAGGTAATGTTAAAAGTTGACAGAAAGCTTTGATGTCCTATATACACTGGAATATCAATGATTGCATAATTTCAGTAAAATATAATTGAAATTATACTGTGTAATCAAAAACATCTGCTGTGACAAATTATTTTTGTATATATAGTAATTGAGAAAGAAGAAATAAAAGGTGTACGGTTTTCATTTGACCTTTAGTTTCTAACTATATTTGAACCTGAACACACTCTCTGGAGAAACACTATCCTGAGTTACAATAAGCCATCAAAGTTAGTAGTAAAAATATCTAGACCCCCAAGCCCCAGGCACAATGAGAGCACTTTAATGGTTGACTGACGACACACAATTTACTTTCAGTTTCTAAATCAACCTTTGCTGCTTAGTTCCACCCGGATTCTAATGATGCTTGAGCTGGCCAAATTCTCATTGGCTCAAAAACGATATACAAGCTTATTTGAATTTGGTGCGTAGTATATTTCATCTCATTTGTGCCTTACAGCTCCGGAGAGTGAGGTAGGAAGAGAGAACCGTCGTAGTCATTGGAGAAAACACATTAACGAACGTCAACATGGAGGGTTGTATCTTGCTGGTGCTGGGAATAGGCCTTCTTCATACAGCATCTGCTGGTCAGTATAACATTATTTTAGATTTTACAAAAATATATATTTTTTCTATTTATGTAGGTTATTTAGAATCCATTATTTACTTAAATGGATAATACGGGATTTTGGTAATTAAGTCCTATACTACTTCCTCGGAGCCAGATTAACTCGCGGATATCATTTGTATGTATATGTCTGCATGCAGTTTGAAGGACGTAGCGCAATGACTGGACTTATATGGCAACATAGTCATTGCGCTAACAGTAGTTACCATTGGCTCGCAAAACTACCTCTAGCTTCATTCGTACTGGATGAAGATACATAAAAATTGTATCCATGAGGTCATCTGCCTCTGGGGAAGTAGATACAAGATAATTGTCAAAATCCCTAAGTAATTATATGTGCCTATGTATTTACTTATTATTGTTACATTAAACTATTAGACTTTTAGACCCTGCAAGCTTTTTCTTCAAAATCAATGACATATTTAGATTTTTTTGGAACTATTCTGATAATATAATTTTATTAGACAATGCGGTTTTTTATGACCGCACAGCACACAATGCTGAGGAGGTGGCAGCCCTGGCAGTGGACACACACACACAATGGTTGAATCACCGTTTTCCCCATTTAATTTCAGTAAAATTATGTAATACGTGGAATAGACGTTGAATTGAAGTCTGTGCCCAGTGGGAGGCTGTAGTATTTACATTGAAATAAACTGAAATGAATCACAATGATGCACTGAGTTTTAGAAAGCATGTTGACCAATGCATAGTCTACTACAGCCTAGGTATATGTTCTTCATTCCTAGAAAAATAAGGTATATTGATGGATTTATGTAATATTATGGTCATTAGATATAAAATAAAATGTATCTTTAGGGGTTTTGGAATATTCAAAAACACTGTTGGGTCTGACTCCAAAATCACGTTTGTTTCACTATGGGCTTCTTTGTTGATAGTGTTGAATTTAGTTGTGCATAGCTATATGTTTTTGTAGTCCTGTACTATAATGCACTGGAATGTACAAACCTGAAGATGTGCTGCCCATTAGTTACATGGTTCTCCCTGTCTTGCCTAGTAATACTTCTACACCTGCATTACTAGCTGTTTGGGGTTTTAGGCTGGGTTTCTGTACAGCACTTCGAGATATTAGCTGATGTAAGAAGGGCTATATAAAATAAAATTGATTGATTGATTAATACCTCGATATCACAGTTGCTACCCCTAACTGATCAGATGATAGTGGGTTGGTACTAGAGAAAGTGTTCACCTTGAATGAAATCACGTTTTACTTTTAAGTCGTAGTAGACATATGAGGGGTCAATCATGTCTTGGAAATGTGTAATGTAATTCAAATCTTTTTAAGTTGCAGTATGTTCAGTTTCAGTTCCAAACATTGGTGAAAACTGTAGGCTATTATGAAAGTACATCAATTTGGCTTGCAAGAAAATAAGTTTGCCATGTTATTTTGCAGTAACATCCTCAAGGTGGCAGTATAATAACAGAAACAAAGCTATTGAACGTTCTCGTATAGAAGCATCCACTTGTCTATCAAATCACATTTTATTTGTCACATGCGCAGAATACAACAGGTGTAGACTTCACCATAAAATGCTTACATACGAGCCGTTTCCCAACAATGCAGAGTTAGATAAGAAAAAATGTAATAATAACACAAGTTCGATAAGAACATTTTAAATAATAACACAAGAGCAATAAAATACACAAGAATGAGGCTATATACAGGGAGTACCAGTACCATATTAATGTACAGGAGGAGTACGAGGTAGTTGAGGTAGATAGGTATATATAGGCAGGGTAAAGTGACTAGGCATCAGGATGGATAATAATAAGACTAAGAACAAAGAACTGAGTAGCAGCAGCAGCGGATCTGTGTCGGACCTGTGCAGAAAATAGTTGAATTTTATAGTTTTTTGAAAATACCAACTTTTCAAATACTCAAGGTAGTCAAATATAGTTTATATAGAGTTTAAACTAAAAGGAAACTATTTGCTTTGATATTGAAATACAGGTCTCAGAAAACCCAATAATATTTGAAAGTATTTTTATATGCAAGTTATTTGAAAACATAACAAATATTATTTGATAGCTGCCAAATATTTGATGAAGAACCAAAACCTACAACAGTTAGTTGAATTAGTGTAAATATATGATCAATAGCACTTGGTTTGGAGGGCTCTCCGATATGAATCTTAATATAGACTATAGCCTAGAATTAAATACATGAGGGACATGGAATTACCACAACATTAGAGAAAAGCACTTTTGCAGCTTCAAAATGACTAACAAATATGTTTTCATAATGAGTGAGACAGGTTATACAGTAACACTTGACATCAAGTTCTTATACATGTGTAGTAACTTTGATTAATAGCAACGTTGTTACATAAGACTTTGGAAATGACTTTATAATTGCATAATAATTGAGTTATTATATAAGTGGAATAAGGAACAGTCACTATTCCTCTTGTGTACATTAGTTACAAAAACTCTCAGCTCATTGCTATTGCAATTAAAATGCAATAACCAAAGTATTATGTAACAACATGCTAATAAAATGTTAATCCAAAAGTTGTATTACCCATGCACAAGAACAGTTTAATGTTCAGTGTTACTGAGAATGCTAACAGTAACAAAATATGGCTATTAGGCTAAGTGTCGAAAGGATACTAAATATCCCAAAACTACCTTCTTGAATCAACTACAGTCAAGTTAGGTGAAAAATCATGTTAGTTTGTATTCTGAGTAAACTATCCCTTTAAATATGGTATAGTGTGTGTTTGAAACAAGAACACTTGTGCTCAGATGGACAAAGAGATTCGATGTTGTTTTTGCTAAGCATCCAACTTGCTGTTTGCAATGTTTGCAAATGGCTTTGAATTACTCTTCAGTATTTTCAGGTATCATCAAATGTATTGCAGCTTTCAAGCTTTTCAGTGGCATGTTGAAAGAGTCATACAGTAGTTGAGTATTACAACTTACTTATACTTATCTGTACAAAATATCATTGGTTAATTGGTTTGACTTGATTATGTACACCTGGGACAATGGACATTCAGGAGAATGGACGTTTACAAAATGTTAAGATAGAAACGTATTGTGTAGATCAAATATGACTGTCAGATAGATTGGAATAGTATATGAGATTGTGTGTGATCTATTCATTCTATTTCTATCTTCAACATGCAGTTCCAGATACAGCCCTGTCATTAGTCGAAGAGATTCCCTAAAAACACACCACTCTGAGAATTTACACAGCAGGTTAGGAGAATTAATGCAGAAGGTTAGGAGAATTAGGTTAAGGTTAGAGAAAATGCTCTGCTAACCTGTTATGAAAAGTCGCTTGTATCGAAGTGCCATGTTTTTAGGGAGTCCTATTAGTATAAGGCAGCCAATCCAATAGTTTCAGAAAAGAAGGATCTGTATTCAAATATTTTAGAAAAGTAGGAATCATTGGGGGTCTGTATTCAAATTGTCCCCCTGGAAAAATAGTTACTTTCCACAAAGCATAGTTAAAACGAGTTATCCCAGGCCTGGTGTGTGTGTGTGTGTATGTGGCATCAGTATGCGTGTATGTGTGTTATGTGTGTGTCTGTGTGTGTATGTAGTGTATGTGGGTTTTTGTCAGTGTGAGTGGGTGTGTGTAGAGTCTTGTCAGTGTGCACAGAGTCAGTGCAAAATAGGGTCAATGCAGATAGTCTGGTAACCATTTGATTAACTATTTAGCAGTCTTATGGCTTAGGGATAGAAGCTGTCTCGGAAGCTGTTGGTACTGCTTGTTGGACGGTAACAGAGAGAACTGTCTAGCTGAAGTCTGACATTTATTCTGCACTTCCTCTGACACCGCCTGGTATAGATGTCCTGGATGGCAGGGAGCTCGGCCCCAGTGATGTACTGATGACCAGCCTTTCAAAGCACTTCCTGATTACAGATGTGAGTGCTACGGGACGATAGTCATTTAGGCAGGTTACCTTGAAGTTCTTGGGAACAGGGAAAATGGTGGTCAGCTTGAAACATGTTGGTATTCCTCACTGGGACAAGCAGAGGTTGAAAATGTCAGTGAAGACACTTGCCAGCTGGTCTGCGCATGCTCTGAGAATGTACCTTTGTATTCCGTCTGGCCCAGCAGCCTTGCGAGTGTTAACCTGTTTAAAAGTATTACTCACATGGCCTATAGCTTGCTCAGTAACAACACTGGGGTGCTACTGACATATGCCATCTTTGAAAAAATTGGATTTTTTACCTTCCTCTCTGAATATGATGTCAGCATCACCCCACAGTACTGTGAACATTGACAGGTTTCTCCCCTGGGCTCTACAGTGTTATTCCTACAAAAATCAATGAAATATATACATTTCACCCCCTTTATTAAATATAATCCACTAATAGACTGTCATAAAAGTATATTTTGATGCCATATTACCTTTAGCTGAGTGTGCACTGAATCAAGTAGTATAAACCACTTGGTAGTTCCTATTAGGGGATGAATACTGTACTACCAGGTCAAATGTAAAGTTGCTAAAAGGTAATGTCATCTCATCTATCAGTGATAGTGCTATTGGGCTTGAGGTATTATCAATTTACTTACATGTACATTATTTATCAGATACTCTTATCATGAGCGACTTACAGTAGGGAGTGCATACATTTTCGTACTGATCCCCCGTGTGATTCCAACCCACAATCCTGGTGTTGCAAGCGCCATGTTCTACCAACTGAGCCACACAGGACCGTATCCTTTCCAAAATGTACATGCTGTACATTTGAAAGGGATACCATGTTTTCACATGTGTATATCACAGGTAATGAATCCACAGAAATATCTGCCTGGGAATATCACATTGTTCCATTTCACAATACTGTTCTTACTGTTCAGTGTCTCCTTCTATATATCAGACACTGATTCCAGGTAAATATTTTGGTAAAACATTCTTGGTTCTCCATGTCTGATACACAAAATGTGTAATATCTGGGGGTCACGTGCTGTTTTAGCAACTTTCCTTATAAATGTCACCCTGCCGTTGAACAAAAACACCTATTTTGGTACAAAGTAAAAGTGTTCAAAGTAATATTTATTTAACAACCAGTTTATTAAACAGTAGTGTGGAGAAACTAAAAAGTTAATATATGTCACGCCGACTCCCGCTCTACTAACCACCGGTCTGGGCACCATCATTACGCACACCTGGACCTCATCATCACATTGATTACTCTCCCTTTATTTAGCCCTCAGTAGCCTCAGTCATCAGGCACTATTGATTTTTTTTCACGTTCAGTACGCTTCTCCTGTTTTGTTTATCTGCCTTCTCTCATCATTAAACTCACCTTCTTTACCTGCTTCCTGAATCCAAGCGTAAACGCTACAGTATAGAGAAAATGTCAACCTCTGTTTAGCCTTTATGAGTTTGAAAAACAATTAGCTGTTAAGAATTCAACAATAACGTTTACTTTTTTCCTCTAGTGACTCACTCCCTGAAGTATTTCTACACCGCATCTTCTGAAGTTCCCAACTTCCCAGAGTTTGTGGTTGTGGGGATGGTGGATGATGTTCAGATGGTTCACTATGACAGCAACAGCCAGAGAGCGGTGCCCAAACAGGACTGGATGAACAAGCGGACAGACACACAGTACTGGGAGAGGGAGACAGGGAATTTTTTGGGTTCCCAACAGACTTTCAAAATCGACATCAATACTCTAAAGCAGCGTTTTAACCAAAGTGGAGGTAAGTCCTTCATCTTAACCTCATCTGATCAGTTGTGTTTGTGTAAACTGTCAAAATTCCTTATTCTAGGGGACAAGAATGCATCAGGATTAGAGAACTGATCACTAAAGTTACAGATCTAGAATGTCAGGGATGTACAGATCTGCCCCTCCTTTCCTGTTTCTGTTTCCTTCACACACAGCATCATTAGCTGACTTCAGTATTAGAAAACATCTAGCATGGCCTCCTTTGTTTCTTACTGTATGGATGGTCCCAATTCTTGCTCCTGGACACCAGCACAGCATTCAGTTTAAAACTACTGTGTACTGTTTTAAGTATACAAAGGACATATGACTATGACCATAACACTACTGTAAATGGCATTAAACTGCACACCATCTTTATCCACGTATGGCATTGGTAAGGTCACTCTCCAATTACCTGATTGGCAGGTTGGTGAATGTCAGATCTCTGTGATCTCTGCTTGAGATACATGTGCAAGTTTAATTAGTCAGTCAATACCTCAGTCAGTCCCTCTAGTCTGCTCTGTGGGGCTTTCATGCTGTGTGTGTGTGTGTGTTGTCCACACTGTCCAGCTGTGTGCTCCTCCTCTGTCCCCCACAGTAGAGCTGTAGTCTCCTCAGCCTCTCTGAGTGTCTCTCTGATCTGATGGGACAGAAGAGAGAAGCAGAGCATGATGATGATGATGATGGTGATTGATGATGATGATGTGTCTTTGGTCTTCTCTGCTCTAATGGACCAAAGCTCCCAGTGACTCCCTGTGGGCTCTGCAGCTGGAGCTGATCAGGCCTCTCAGGGGAACTCTACTAGGGCTGACCCCATTTAGTCGACTGGCCGATTGTTTGGTTGATAGGCTGTTGGTCGACCGAGATTTCTTTATTTGAGCAGTTGCAAATTGTTTCGTTTTTTCCATGGTGCACAAGCCACCTGTCTGATTGGCTCCTGTCTCAGTAGACTAATCCATTGGGGGATGGCACAGTCCATCAAAGACATGTGCAACTGAAATTGTATATGTTTCTATTATCTAAGAATAATGGTGCAACACTAATAAATATATAATAATTTTATAACAAATGCGCTTTCTCCCGCGTTGGATAGCGGTCGCTGTCCGCAGTTCTGAAACATAATCTTCAGTGCACTGTTGAATTGGCGCCTTTCCCTATATGTTGCTTTATAAATCATCCATATATATCTACAGAAATAAGACAGATCCTGCTTCTGTTGCCTGTTTGAGTGTTTGTTTAATAGCCTACTGATTCCGTGAGCACCAAGCCTCATGCAACAGCAAAATGTTGGATTAAGCGATTTCAGTTTTTTATATTTGCTATGCTTTTAAAAAGGCTTTACAAAAAAAAAATCAGTTAGAACAGACTCTCTGGTATTACTTATAATTTATTTAGGGTTGTTTACACTGTTCCAAACGGGCAGAAAAATAAAATTGTAATTTAACAGCACCTGTTTGTTACACAATATGCACACAGCTCTTGTTCCTACACCCTCCTTTTACTTGATATCCTTCTTATTGTTATTATTAAAGTTATTATTATGATCATCATTATAATAAGTAATTTCATTATCATTAGTAGGCTTCGTATAGTAGTAGCCTTGTATAGTCACCATTGAGCTGTAGGGCTAAGAGCGCGTCCTGTTTATTCTTTATACCGTAACTTACTTAGGCCTATTTCAATATATAGGCTACTGTATAAATCAATCAATCATTCATTCATGTCATCACACAGACGAGTCATTCATGCTTTGAAATGCAATCAAGCATTTTAGTTTTAAAACAAAATAACAAAGGGAGCTTTGAATAATAGCCCACACAAGAAATAAACCGCAATTCACGAATGCATGGAACTATTTTTAATCTTTGCTATAATAAAGGATTTATACATAAATATATATAAATAGTGAGAACAGACTCTCTGGTACACTTATAATTTATTTAGTGTTGTTTACACTTCCAAATGGTCCGAAAAAATAACACTGGAATCTAACAGCACGTGTTTGGCACACATAATACTCAGGCAGTGCTTGCTCCTATACCCTCCTTATTCATGATCTGCTGTAGTTTCCACAACTAAGTCAAATGTCTTCCACACATCTGACTTTCCCTTTCCCTCCTGAGTAACCAGTAAACAGTCCCCAGTTTCAAGTTTATTTTTCACGTCCTCCGCATCCATTTTACTGTGTTACAATGTTTGGAGTTTGTTATAACCAATTTATTGATGTGAATATGATAGGCTAGGGCTGGGTAATTAATTCAATTTTATATTATTGCGCGATATTCCAAATGCCTGTATCGCAAGAACCAAGGTTTTGTTATTTTTAGTTTTTATGAGCGTTTGTATTTCTGGTCTCTTTCGCTCCTTCTGTGCTGTGTGCACCTCCCCATTAACACCAGAGATCAGTATATAATGACGAGATGCATGTCTCCGCCCTAACAATGGGTGTCGTTGTCCCAAAGGCGGGAAGGCAGGCGACAAGCTTAGGTCCAAAATAAGACCATAGAAACTCATTGGGCTTATTTTGGACAGATTTTTGCGGGAGTGAAACCTCTCGCTTCGCCTCTTCCTCTATGGTTTACACACACCAAGCCCCTCCCCCTGCCTCTCACGCCAACAAAGTTAAGAGATCACATCTTCCTCTCTGACAAGCGGCTTCAACTCGCTATTTGCATTTGAGGTTTGGTCCAACAGAATCGGTCATATGAACACAAACACATGAAGACATTATTTTACTGTAATAGAGGAGAAGTTCACTTTTCTAACAATACCCTTTTTATGTCTCAACTACTCAAATTGTGCGCAGAGCAGACACTACTAAAACGAGAGTATCAATGAACATTGATTCTGGAAAGTGAATGCTCAGTTTGTCGCGCGCGGCATTGGTGTACTGCTAGCAGCATTTTATCCAAAGACTGTTATACTAGCTGTCTAGTCTGTGTTTTATAAATGTGCAATAAGCATAAAACACAATTATACAAGGAATTGGCAACATTCTGAGAAATAAGGTAGACCACTTGATTTCAACACCTGAACAAAGTGGACAGGCTAACATGCTTTTCTAACAGTTGGAGACAGACAGAAGGGTGTGTTCATAACAATTTAACTGTTCAACCTTGTTAGCTAGCAAAAATATCCAAGTTGGCTAAACTTCAAATATAAAGATTAGCTGGCTAATCACTAGCACATGGGCTTGAGAGACATTTGATGAGACCGGTGTTAATTTTCTAAGGCCTAATGCCTGCTACAAGAAGTTAGTCATTATTAGTGAATGTTCATTATGCATGGTTCTAGGTCAATTTGGAACAAAAAAGGGCATTTTCATAGACAGTCTTGAAAGCCAGATCAGTGATTATTGCAAAAAAAAAGCAGGTTAAACTATTTTGATGAAATAATTAAATTATTAGTGAGTCTTATGGTTGTGAAAGGATTATATTTAGCCTAGGTACAACTTCACATGCCCTGCATTCATTAGATTATTGCTGACTGTTTGAAATACAGTGTATTTGACCTTTAATTGTACAACAACGCATATTTAGAGATATCAAAAATATTGATATATATATATCGTGAATCGAGATATGATTTTTAGTCCATATCACCAGCCTTATGATAGGCTATAGGTCAGGCCCTATTGGTCACGTCCATGCGATGCATACCAGTTTCACGTAAAGAGAGCAAGAGTTGAGGGTATAGGGAATATTTTTCCTTAACAAATGAGGGATTTCGGTAACAACTTTTCAGTCAGAGAAACAAGTAAGAAACTAAATGTCTGTAATTATGTTGCAGCTTCAGCACGACGGACAGTGTGATAAACACTTGCTGTGTTGTGGTGCCTGTTCGCTGCAGCAGGGAGGAGAGAGAGACAACGTGCGCCAGTCACAGGCACTCTGTCATTTTATTAACACAGCGTGGCCATCTGACTCCCTCTAGTCATTTGTTTGTCTTAATTATTTCATTAAACATTGCGCTTAACCTTTTCAGGTGTGAGTTCCAAATATCTCTGACGGTCACCCCATTGTGAGGTTTTTTTTGTGCGTGAAGTCAGAATGCACTCACTGTTCCGAAACGTGATTGTTAAGCAACAGGACAGTTATGCCTCGATCACACCTACAGCGTCATTGCATTTTGGTACATTAGAAGTACATTCATTTCCAATGGAATGCTGCGTTTGCCTTGCAGCATTGCATTGCAGAGGCAGTTGCAGTGCGTTACGTATGCATAAAATTGTATGCATAGACTTGACAGAAAGTAGCAAAAGGTGAATGTTGAACTTTTGTTGCACACATATCCAGTAAAAAATATAGTCAGTTTACATAATAAAAAATAATTTATTTGAATGTTTTATTAATACATTTGCCAAGTAGCTTACATATTATTTGTGGTCCTCTGTAGCTCAATTGGTAGAGCATGGCGCTTGTAACGCCAGGGTAGTGGGTTCGATCCCCGGGACCACCCATACGTAAAAATGTATGCACACATGACTGTAAGTCGCTTTGGATTAAAACGTCTGCTAAATGGCATATTATTATTATTTATTCGATGACATCTACAAATGTATTTGTGCCAGCCTAAAATATTATTTCTCTCCAAAATGCATAGTTTTGGAGGGAATTGCAATTATAAATAGTCAAGATAGTAGAGAGTAGGCACTTTCAACAATGAGACCAATGTTGAGGAAGGTGGTCTTGATCGCGCTGTTGGACCGGGACCAGCCCCGCCGAAAGCGCAGGTCTGTGTGGGTCCAGGGATGGTTGAAGTCCCGAAAGCAGGCATGGGAGTCCCATTAACATTACATTTACATTTAAGTCATTTAGCAGACGCTCTTATCCAGAGCGACTTACAAATTGGTGCATTCAACTTAGGATAGCCAGTGGGACAACCACCCCCTTTGTTTTGTTTTTTGTTTTTTTAATGGGGGGGGGGGGTAGAAGGATGACTGTTATACTATTCCAGGTATTCCTTAAAGAGGTAGGGTTTCAAGTGTCTCCGGAAGGTGGTCAGTGACACCGCTGTCCTGGCGTCGTGGGGGAGCTTGTTCCACCATTGAGGTGCCAGAGCAGCGAATAGCTTTGACTGGGCTGAGCGGGAACTGTGCTTCCGTAGAGGTAGGGGGGCTAGCAGGCCAGAGGTGGATGAACGTAGTGCCCTCGTTTGGGTGTAGGGTCTGATCAGAGCCTGAAGGTAAGGAGGTGCTGTTCCCCTCACAGCTCCGTAGGCAAGCACCATGGTTTTGTAGTAGATGCGAGCATCAACTGGAAGCCAGTGGAGTGTGCAGAGGAGCGGAGTGACATGAGAGAACTTGGGAAGGTTGAACACCAGACGGGCTGCAGCGTTCTGGATAAGTTGTAGGGGTTTAATGGCACAGGCAGGGAGCCCAGCCAACAGCGAGTTGCAGTAATCCAGACGGGAGATGACAAGTGCCTGGATTAGGACCTGTGCCGCTTTCTGTGTAAGGTAGGGTCGTACTCTGCGGATGTTGTAGAGCATGAACCTGCAGGATCGGGTCACCACATCAGTATTATACACACCTGGCATGGTACATCAGGTGAGCAGGAGCTCTAATTAAGGTTATACGACATACACTGTGTGCACAACTATTAGGCAAGTCAGTGTTTTGACCATATCATCATTATTATGCATATTTCCCAACTCCAAGCTGTATAAACTGGAATGCTTATTGGATTTAAGCATATCAGGTGATGTGTATTTGTGTAATGAGGGAGGGTGTGGCCTAAGGAGATCAACACCCTATATCAAGGTGTGTATAATTTTTAGGCAGCTCCTTTTCCTCAGGCAAAATGGGCCAAAAAAGAGATTTAACTGACTCTGAAAAGTCAAAAATTGTAAAAAGTATTTCAAAAGGGATGCAGCGCTCTTGAAATTGCTAAGATATGGGGGCGTGATCACAGAACCATCAAACGTTTTGTTGCAAATAGTCAACAGGGTCGCAAGAACCGTGTTGAGAAAGAAAGACGCAAATTAACTGCCAAAGATTTGAGAAGAATCAAACGTGAAGCTACCAGGAACCCATTATCCTCCAGTGCTGTCATATTCCAGAACTGCCTACCTGGAGTGCCCAGAAGTACAAGGTGTTCAGTGCTCAGAGACATGGCCAAGGTAAGGAAGGCTGAAACTCGACCACCACTGAACAAGACACATAAGTTGAAACGTCAAGACTGGCCCAAGAAATATCTGAAGACAGATTTTTCAAAGGTTTTATGGACTGATGAGATGAGAGTGACTCTTGACGGACCAGATGGATGGGCCCGTGGCTGGATCAGTAACGGGCACGGAGCTCCACTTCGACTCAGACGCCAGCAAGGTGGAGGTGGGGTACTGGTATGGGCTGGTATTATTAAAGATGAGCTAGATGGACCTTTTCGGGTTGAAGATGGACTCAAACTCAACTCCCAAACCTACTGCCAGTTTTTAGAAGACACTTTCTTCAAGCAGTGGTACAGGAAAAAGTCTGCATCTTTCAAGAAGACCATGATTTTTATGCAGGACAATGCTCCATCGCATGCATCGAAGTACTCCACTGTGTGGCTAGCCAGTAAAGGTCTTAAAAATAAAAGAATAATGAGATGGCCCCCTTCCTCACCTGACCTAAACCCTATTGAGAACTTGTGGTACCTTCTTAAACGGTCGATTTACGGTGAAGGAAAACAGTACCCCTCTCTGACCAGTATCTGGGAGGATGTGGTTGCTGCTACACAAAAAGTTGATTGTCAACAGATCGAAAAACTGACAGACTCCATGGATGGAAGGCTTATTACTGTTATTGAAAAGAAGGGTGGCTATATTGGTCACTGATATTTTTTTGAAATGTCAGAAATGTTTATTTGTAAATTTTGAGTTGTTTGTTTATTATTCTCACTTTAACAGATGAAAATAAACAAGTGAGATGGGGAACTTTTCGTTTTTAATTTAGTTGCATAATAATTCTGCACACTAATAGTTGCCCAATAATTGTGCACACATAGATATTCTCCAAAGAAAGCCAAAACCTCACTTTTACTTTCTTAAATATTCAGATTTGAGGTTTATTAACCTTTTGGATTGACCGAGAGCACTGTAGTTGTTCAATAATAAAATGAATCCTCAAACATACAACTTGCCTAATAATTGTGCACACAGTGTACAGTTACATTTTACATTCGTATGATAACAATGGGAAAGGCTAACCTACGGTCCATACAAATAGTACCGCGTTTTCCACCATCTTCACTGGTCTGACAACATGCAGTTGGAAAATAAACTAATTAGGAAGAGAATGGGTTTTTACTTTCATCTTGTCTTAGATCCAGTGGTGTAAAATACTTTAGTAAAAATACTTTAAAGTACTACTTAAGTATTTTGGGGGGTATCTGTACTTTATTATTTATATTTTTGACAACTTCTACTTTAACTTCACTACATTTCTAAAGAAAATCATGTACTTTTTACTCCATACATTTTCTCTCACACCCAAAAGTACTCGTTACATTTTTTATGCTTAGCCGGACCTTAAAATGGTCCAATTCACGCATTTCAAGAGAACATCCCTTGTCATCCCTACTGCCTCTGCAGACTCACTAAACACACAAGCTTTGTTTGTAAATTATGTCTGATTGTGCCCACGGCTATGCGTAAATTAAAAAAACATTGTTCGCATAATATAAGGAATTATTGAAATGATTTATACTTTTACTTTTGATACTTAAGTATATTTTAGCAATTACATTTACTTTTGCTACTTAAGTATATTTAAAACCAAATACTTTTAGACTTTTACTCAGGTAGTATTTTACTGGGTGACTTTCACTTTTACTTGAGTCTTTTTCTATTATGGTATCTTTACTTTTACTCAAGTATGACAATTGGGTACTTTTTCCACCACTGCTTAGATCTGCAAAGGTGTAGGGAGGAAATAAGGAGATTAGGTCTAAATGAGATACTAATAAACAAATGAAACTGACTATGAAAAAATGGGAAAGAACATGACAGGTAGGTGTGTTATAAAATGTTTACAAAAATTAAAACAAGTATTGAAAGAGGTGTGTGTTTGTGCATGTATGTGCGTCTAAAAATACAAAAATGAATGTGTAGCTAAACACACAAATCACCTGTAATCTGTAAGAGAACAACAAGATCATGTATTGTTGTCACAACTGCAGACAGAGACAGGGACTACTCATAAAGCCTGGAGGTAGTAGGGGGACTTCAGACATGGCCATGAAGAGAGAGACGGCAGGGCAGTGGAGATCTGAGGTGCAGAGAGGAGTGGAGGAGAGGTGTGTGTGTCTGACAAAACTAAAAGTGGATGTGTAGCCACAATACAGGTAAACACACATTTCACCTTTCGTCTTGTAAAAGAACAAGAGCATCTGAATTCTCCGGTGTGTGAGTTTCAATTCAGTACATTTTCATGCAATCTATGTACGACTAATAATGAATGCTGTCCTAAGTATTGAGTAACTATTTACCTTATGAATTCCATGAATTTTATACTCAAAAAGCCTACTAACAAGGACATAGTAAGCAGAATAAGGACAGTTGGAAAATCTCAATTGAGGACATTTGGAAAATCTCCGTTGCATTTCATTGATTCCTCGCGTCCTCTCTCCTCACCTCTCGCTCAAAACCCATTGGAGAAGAAGGTCAGCGTGAAGGAACCTGACATTCCCTCTCTCTGACCTCCTCCTCCAATGGGCTTTGAGAAGGAGGCGAGGAGAGAGGACGTGAGTCAAGGAAATACAGTTTAGATTCTCCCATGGAGAGAGAGAGAGAGTAATACAGACAGTCAACCCACCCCCTCACCAGTCTGCCGGCCTTCTCCCCTCTATCTGCCTCTGCTCCATCCCTATGGTTAGCCACCACCGTTCATCTCGACAGCCTCCTCAGGCAGAGGGAGATAAAAGGGCGGGGCAATGGAAATGGGAGGTGCCTCGAGGAGAAGAGCAGAGTCTCGGTCTCTGAAAAAAAGAAAATAATGTGTAGCAATAACACTGCTAAACAAACTAATGGTCCCTGGACGTCATGGACCAGTCCATGGAACATAACTTCACAAAAAGTTTCAACACCATGGTTTTCAGGTGGTTTTAAATGAAAGAAATACATTCGCCTTTTGTTTTGTAAGAGACCAACGAGCATCTGTGAATTCTCCGGTGTGTGAGTTTCAATTCAGTCAATTCAGAAATCTATGTAACACTAATAATGAATGCTATCCTAAAAATGTTGTAACAATTGACTTTATGAATTGACTGAATTTAAATGGAATTGACACGTGTGAAAGGAAAGGTACAATGAGGGAGGTCAAAACAACAACTCCTCTCCTCTTCCTGTCCTTCCTGTGAGCTGGTTGGCTAATTTGACTCCATCTACATCTCATTACATAATATAACACCATAGAAGGTGAGATTTATGTTAACTAAATACTGCTTGTATAGTGTAGTTAGTGGCATAAATATTGGAACAGTGTGGTAAAGTTGGTAATACTTGCTGTTTACTCATGGAAATTGTATTTCAGATCAAAGGATGAATATGACAGGCAAATATTTAGACAGCAAACTGTTGTTTCAGGGTATTTTCTAATCCAGAAACAACAGCTATACATTTTCCTCATATTAATCCATTGATCTGAAATACCAATTAGCCTACATGAGTATACTGCAAAAATGACGTACTTTACTTAACTGTCGCAATACTTATAACACTACCTGTGTTGTGGGGGAAAAAACGTACCCTTGAACTCGGCTTCGAAAAGCAGCTGATGAATTTGAACCTTGACTGCTGCTTTTCTTGGCTGAGGCAGCCTCTTCAGGGTTGGCATGGCAACGAGGGTCTCTTCATCCTCCTCCCTGTGAGCATCAGGTTGGGCTGCATCCCTCTCGACGGCTTGGAGGAGCCTCTGCTGAAATGAGTTGAGTGGATCTGGGGGCTGGTACCTCCGATGACGCCTGGTGTGACGATGTTCCTCTTCGTTTCTCTCCCCATTTGTCTCCACGGCCACATCCTGTTCAACGAGGTCCTCAGTGGTCACTTCCGTCAGGGGCATAATAATCTCACCGGGTCCCAGATCCAGCGGTGCTTCCTCCATTTCAGCATCTTCCATGGCCGCACCGGTGGTGGTCATACTTGTGGATGACGTAGACATCGTGGAGGGTCTCGTTGCACCGGTGGTGGCGGTGGTCGCACTTGTAGATGACGTAGAGCGTCTCACTGCACTGGTGGAGGCGGTGGTCGCATTTATAGATGACGTAGAGGGTCTTGATGCACCGGTGGAGGCGGTGGTCGCATTTATAGATGACGTAGAGGGTCTTGATGCACCGGTTGCGCCCGCACTTGTGGATGACGTAGAGGGTCTGGCTGTAAAATTGCCACTCATTGCCCTAGGTACAATAAATGGATCCAAAAAGAAAGAATGTGGCCGAAGCACCAAGGCTGCTGGCCTGAAGCTGCTGGCCCAGACCTCTTCTTCTCTTTCTCTGCCCTTCGCTCTCTCTGATACCTGTCCCTGAGTCCTCTCCACTTCCTCCTACAGTCTTCTTCTACATAGACATGAACATGATAAGCCAAAGCACCACCTAGCATAACTATAATTATTAGATAGCTATCATGGACATGTCACCTACTGTACACAAAGACACACACACAAGGTTATCTGACCAAATGATCAGGGGTAGTATCTACCATCATTTCTATTACTATTTATCTCACACACACACACACACTCTCTCACATGCACAGTCACACACTCTCTCACATACACACTCACACTCTCTCACATACACACTCACCCTCTCTCACAAACACACTCACCCTCTCTCACAAACACACTCACACTCTCTCACACAAACGGTTATTTGGCCAAATTATCATGGGTAGTAACTAGCATCATTTATATTACTATTTCTCTCTCTCTCACACACACACACACACACACACACACACACACACTTCACTAGCTAGCTAGCCACATCTAGAACAAGCTCACTACTAAACTGACCTGGCGATCCTGTCGTGTTTATGTCCATGTAGCTGTCAGCAGTTGTGTCAAAAAGACACGGTTTTGAGGATACTGTGACAATGACTCTCTCCTCCATGTATCTAACAACCTCATGTGACCGTCTGCAACACGTGTGTAGATACCTGCATTCAGTATAGTTGCGTAGCTGCACAAAATGTTATGCAGCATTGATGCAATGACGCTGTTGGTGTGATCAAGGCGTTAACCCGCGTTTCCCTCGAACCAAGGCACACTGCCTGCTAATTATCTATAGTTTCAACTTTTATATAGTTTTATTTTCTAACAATGGTTTGAATTGAAGTGTGTTCCACCTCCTCATTAATTCACATAGAAGTAGCCCATTTCACTGTTGCAGACAATTTGTTTGAGCCATTATTGTTATGATCATTATTATTAAGTAATGTCATTATCATTAGTAGGCTTAGTATAGCAGCCTTGTATAACCACCATCAAGCTGTAGAGCTAAGGGCGCGTCCTGTTTAGCTGTGTTAATACCGTAACTTACTTAGGCTTATATTTCAATAAATAGGCTACTGTATCAATCAATCATTTGTTCATGTCATCACACAGACGAGTCATTCATGCATTGAAATGCAATGAAGCGTTTTAGTTTTTAAACAAAATGCCAAAGGGAGCTTTGAATAATTAGCCTAAACAATAAATGAACCGCAATTCGCAAATGCATGCAACTGTTTTTAGCCTTTGCTGTAATAACGTCTTTATATACTGAACAAAAATATAAACGCAACTTTTAACAATTTCAAAGATTTTACTGAGTCACAATTTAAATACATTAATTAGGCATTAATCTATGGATTTCAGATGACTGGGAATAAATATTTGCATCTGTTGGTCACAGGTACCTTTAAAAAAAAGGTAGGGGTGTGGATCAGAAAACCAGTCAGCATCTGCTGTGACCACCATTTGCCTCATGCAGCACGACACATCACCATAGAATTGATCAGGTTGTTGAGTTTGGCCTGTGGAATGTTGTCCCACTCCTCTTCAATGGCTGTGCGAAGTTACTAGATATTGGCGGGAACTGGAACATGCTGTCGTACACGTCAATCCAGAGCATCCTTGCGACATGGGGCCGTGCATTATCATGTTGAAACATGAGGTGATGGCGGCGGATGAATGGCACGACAATGGGCCTCAGGATCTCGTCACGGTATCTCTGTGCATTCAAATTTCCATCGATAAAATGCAATTGTGTTCCTTGTCCATAGCTTATGCCTGCCCATACCATAACCCCACCGCCACCATGAGGCACTCTGTTCACAACGTTGACATCAGTAAACCGCTCGCCCTCACGACACCATACACGTGGTCTGCGGTTGTGAGGCCAGTTGGACATACTGCCAAATACTCTAAAATGACCTTGGAGGCAGCTTATGGTAGAGTAATGAACATTACATTCTCTGGCAAATAGCTCTGTTGGATATTCCTGCAGTCAGCATGCCATTTGCACACTCCCTCAAAACTGGCATTGTGTTGTGTGACAAAACTGCATTTGTAGAGTGGTCTTTTATTGTCCGCAGCGCAAGGTACAAGTATGTAATGATCATGCTGGTTAATCAGCTTCTTGATATGCCACACCTGTCAGTTGGATGGATTATCTTGGCAAAGCAGAAATGCTCACAAACAGGGATGTAAACACATTTGTGCAGAAATTTGACAGAAAAAAGCTTTTATTTCAGAGCATGAAACATGGGGCCAACACTTTACATGTTGCATTCATATTTTTGTTCAGTGTATATCATTTATATACTTTGTTTTTCTTCGTTAGAACAGACTCTGGAACACTTATAATTTATATATAAATGTATATCCAAATGGCTGTAATTATGTTGCAGCTTCAGCACCACGGACAGTGTGATAAACACTTGCTGTGTTGTGGTGCCTGTTCGCTGCAGCAGGGAGGAGAGAGAGACAACATGCGCCAGTCACAGGCACTCACTGTCATTTTTTTAACACAGCGTGGCCATCTGACTCACTCTTGAGTCATTTGTTTGTCTTAATTATTTCATCAAACAGTGCGTTTAAAGCATCAGACAAGCACAGTTCAAACACATAGGATGTGTCTATATTTGGAAAAATACACGTTTTGACATTTCGACCAATCGATTGGTTGAAGGAACAGACTACTCTCAGTCGACCAATATTTTTTTTGTCAGGGACAGCCCTACTCTCTACACACTCACCTGTCACCCTCAGGATCTGGGGATCACACACAGCTCCAGTAGTCTCACATTATTGAGAGATAATCTTCCTCATGTTAGTCTCTCCATCTCTCTCTCCTGTTGTTCCTGACTGAACGGAGGATCCTCTCTCACTTCCTCTATTTATCTCTGACATCATCACTAGAAGACAGTCTTCATTTACCAACAGTGTTTTATTCATTTACACACATCATTGAAAACTACAGTCCTACACAACATCCATTTGTTAGAATAACACTACTGTACATAACACAATGTGTATCTTCAACACAGTAGATAGAACCAAGCCAACATCAGCTGGTGTAGAATAGATCCACACTCTCTGAGGCTCCTCATCAACTCTCTCTGTCTCTGTGGTGAAGGTGTGACATCATCACCACACTGTAGAGGTCTGAGCTGGATCTCTCTCTGTTTTATTCCAGTCTGGTTGAACAACTAATATATGATGATAGAGATCCCACTGGCAGTCGGAATCTGGAGAACAGAATGATTAACTGTGTTGATCATATTTCTCTTTCTTTCTTTCTTTCTTTCTCTCTCAGGTGTGCACACATGGATGAGGATGTACGGCTGTGAGTGGGATGAGGACACTAGAGTCACAGAGGGGTTTGATCAGTTTGGATATGATGGAGAGGATTTCGTAGCATTTGACCTGAAGACCAAGACATGGATCGCCCCAACACCACAGGCAGTCATCACCAAACACAAGTGGGACAGAAACATGGGTTTCAATGAGAACATGAACAACTACCTCACCCAGACCTGCATTGACTGGCTGAAGAAGTATCTGGACTATGGGAAGAGCACTCTGATGAGGACAGGTACAGAGACAGATGACATAGCTCGACTTACACAGGAATTATGTGATATTTCATTATCAGGAATCATTTCAAAATCAATTGTTTTTAAGAAACATGAAATTGTTGTTTTGAATGACAATAGTATTGTCTTTAAAAACATTTATCATTTAACTGTCTTTTTCTCACTACTGCTACCCTCTCTGTCATTTTCTCTCCCATCTCTATCTGTGTGCATCTGTCTATTCCCCCTCTCAACACTACACTACACTCTCTCTCTTCCCCCCTTTTCTCTCTCCAGTCCCTCCCCTAGTGTCTCTGCTCCAGAAGACCCCCTCCTCTCCAGTGACCTGCCACGCTACAGGTTTCTACCCCAGTGGAGTCATGGTGTTCTGGCAGAAAGATGGACAAGAGCAGCATGAAGATATGGAGAATGGAGAGACTCTCCACAACATTGATGGAACCTTCCAGAAAAGCGTCCACCTCACAGTGACACCTGACAAGTGGAAGAACAACAAGTATCAGTGTGTGGTTCAGGTCACTGGTATCAAGGAGGACTTCATCAAGGTTCTGACTGAGTCTGAGATCCAGACCAACTGGGGAAAGACTAACAGGGGTAAAAGGGAGATGGATTCAAATATACGCTATACCCAACCCTCCTACTGAATGTGCCCAATATTCCTAATTTAAGTTCACTCACCTGCTTAGTAACACTACCTTTCTGACTGCATGTTCTCATTGACCACCTGACCTTTTATTAACATTGAGGGATGCTGCTTGGAGTTCATTTGAGATGGAAATGGCCCATCTAGCACTGTAGTCTGAATGCTCTGTTCTGATGATTACAGGTGCAAATGACCCAAACACCACTGGCTCCGCCCTCATCATTGGAGTGGTTGTAGCTCTCCTGGCCGTTGTTGCTGTTGTTGTTGGGGTCGTCATTTGGAAGAAGAAGAGCAAGAAAGGTGTGAGGAGAGAAAGACCTCTTTCTATTATCATATGTAGGATACACTGTCATCTTAGATATTATCAGAAGTGTTTTAGTTAGTAGTTTAGAAGTAGTAGTCGTAGTACTGGTTTACAAGCAATAGTATTGTAGCTAGTGATGGTAGAAGTATGTTTGATCTGATTCATGTAAATAAAGAGTCACGTTGTCACTTAGGTTGTATGTGATGTCTGCAGTAGGAATACAGGATTCAGAATACTCTCAAACATGTTCTCTTGTAATATTCCACCAAATCAGAGTCAATAATAACATCACGTTTATCTCTGTTTCAGGCTTTCTTCCAACCAGCAGTAAGTGGGGACCTTCATGTTGTTTGCTGTTCTAAAAAGATCACAGATTGTTTGTTTTGTGTGGACTGGACTGTGTCCATTTTAGAATGTGGTTGAGTCTCTTTTCCTTGTAGATTCTGATGCTGGTTCAAACTTAGATGTCAATTGATGTAGCTACTTAGTTTATATGGAAGGTTTTATTTACCCTGAACCATGCATTAGGAACTTGTAAATGAACCTGAACTCATTATCTTTCAATCAGTCTCTTTTTCTTACATTGCTTTCATTTCTGTTTTAGCTTCCGACACTGACTCTGACAACTCTGGGAAAGGTGTCCAAAAGACTTGAGAGACCTCTCTGCACTTCTGTAACATCAGAGTAAGTCACTTAAGGTGTCCTCATATTAATGAGCAAACTAGAGAAACAACCACTACCACACTGGAACACACTGCTACTGTTTGGAATGTGTTTATGTGTGTAACCCCTCTCTTCTCATGTGTTTTAGGAAGGAGCTGAAGAGGACAGGAACGAAATGGAAACAACAAACATTGAACTTCCCAAGAACGTAACACATACGTATACTTACACACACATCAGTCTCACACATACACCTTTCTCACACACAAGCTCACACACACACACTGTAAACACAGAATCCATATATAAAAAAAATCTGCTGTCAGAAATATTCTTTGGTGATTTCCTTTAAACCGTTTTACTTTCATTTAATCCATGGTTTGGCTTTTTAAAAGTTGTGCTGTAATTTTGTTGAATTATATAATGTAATATTGCCATGGTTTGGCTTTTTAAAAGTTGTGCTGTAATTTTGTTGAATTATAAAATGTAATATTGCCACTGTGTGATAGACGTATCTCAGTCTTACGGGTATATTAGAATCAATGGAACACCATGAAAGTGTGTTTCTGGAAAGGATTAGATTGTTGAGCGATGTTAAATTAAGATCTGAATTTATATTATTCTACAAATAAAACATAAATTTGTTTGATTTTCCCCTAAGTGAAGCCACCAAAACAATCACATTTAAAAGATATTGCTGTAAACTGGAAAAACATCATTATTTTGTTTGAATGTGTAGTGTAGCTGCACATATGTGTACGTTTTGGTGGTATAAGATACAGTAATTGTGTGACATGTTATAACTTTGCTCACACTAACTTGTTTAATTGCATGGCCATAAGCCAGACAAGGTCTGTCCACATGTTCCATTTGTAAATGTTTCTCTTTTAACGGAAGTGACTTTATTTTTCGAGCTGTTTTGATTTTATGATACGTTTGATTTATGATGGGGCATAACACTTTTTGACTATACGTTCTGTAGAAATAAGTTGGTGATGGGGCAAGTGAACAAGTATTTTATTGCAAGTGTAAATGTGATCCATTTAAGAGATACATAATCAACCAGCCAAACAAGACAAATTAGAGACCAAATTCATGCATTCTGTAATAATGTTCTTACACCTTTCAATAAAGTCTACAAAATTGGAATGAAAGTGTCATACTGGGCCTTTTAATCATTTTTGCTGTAAGATATTATGTTCTAAACAGCGAAGGACTTGAAGTGGAACAATATCATTTTGTAAATGGGCTTAAGAAGAAGTAACAGATTTTGATGACCTGTATGAAAAATGATGGGGTAGCAGGTAGCCTAGCGGTTAAGAGCGTTGGGCCAGTAACCGAAAGGTTGCTGGTTTGAATCCCTGAGCAGACTATGTACAAATCTGCCAACGTGCACTGGAGCAAGGCACTTAACCCTAATTGCTCCTCTAAGTCTCTGGATAAAAGCGTCTGATATGTAAATGTTTTTATAAAATGCTTCTTAGAAAGGGGGATAATCTCTACACTGTTTCGGCACTTATTTCAGTCCAAGTCAAGCACGGGCGTAACTAAATAGGTGCCGATACTCATTTTGGGTGCGGTACTGTTTACTTGTAGGTGTAGGAGTTCCACAATTATTTTGTAACAATATAATAGGCTTTTGGATAAATTACATTCTAGATATTTTGTTGACCTGTATGAAAGATGTTTGAATAAAATACTTATTAAAATAGGGGATTGTCTATGCACTGTATATTTTGTCCTGAACATTATATGATAGAGATTAGAACAAATCATGTTCAGTATCTTCACTTGTCTGACCACAGCACTGGTCATTTTCATTATCTTCTAATCAGGGACTGATTCAGACCTGGAAAACCAGGTGAGTGAACTCTGACCTATGAAATAAATTATATTTATTGATCAATAAACTGCCAGGGAGAACAGAGCAGCTGTGGCAGTACTTCTGCCCTCTAGAGCTGAAATGTAATAGCCTATCATATGGTATTCACCAAGACCTGTTGCACAGAATCCTGCCTGGCAACAGGTGATATCAATGTTGGTAATACTATTTTATGGAATGTAGTTGCTATAAGGGATTTAATTATCTTTTTATAACATACTGGGCACTATAGTATAGTCCCCATGTAACTACTGCACACACTATTCATATCCACAGTGACTCATCTATCAAGCTGAGAAAATGAACATAATATGGGAGAAAAGGTTACTTCAGGTTTTATGGCAAATTCATTCCATTAATTTAAAACTTCCTCTGATAGCACAAACATTTTGTTTGTAGAATTTCATTTGTACAATGAACTCCTATACTAAGGTGGACATTTACAGAAGGGTGCCAACCAAACGATACCCGGGCAAACACATCCGACTGGTTTTGGGACATGTATTTGTGTTTCAGGAAACAGTTTGTTGGAGGCAAATACGCTAGACAAAACTATAAGGACTCTGAATTTTACTTCCTCCTTCAACTGTTGGTTATGAGGTTATGTTATTTGACCGTTTAGTAGGCTAAAACATTGGACTAAAACTCTTCAAGTCACAAAGTTGTCAAGTGTATTTCACAAGTCTCAACAGACTTTTAATCAAGGTTAATAGTATTGCATTAAACAATCATACAAACCGTTTCCAATGACTGGCACTGGTAAATAACTGGTAGATTATCATACTGTACATCTGAATAGGACTGGTAACAGTTGCAGCAAGTTGTGAAGGCATGTAAGACCATCAGTTTAAACAATAGAGGCCAGAGTATGCGGTTTGAAAATTGTCTTTATTTGGAGCAGTGCTGGGATCAGTTGAGAGAGAACACAGTGTGTCTGTGTGGGTGTAGAAACTGATCTATGATCAGAACATGCCCTTCCTGTAGCGGTGGATCAGCTCTGACACGTCCTCCTTACACACCTTTATCCAGCCGTCCTCCTTCATGTGGTACACTGGACAAACACACAGACAGTTACACATAAAGGTATTGTTTACATTTTATTTTCCTATGGATTCAGCATATGAATACTTTTTCATATGGATAAATCCTTATGAGATTAGATTATAATTGTATATTTAGTTATAACCTCTTGAATGGAATTCACACCTGGAATTTACACAACAAACAAACAATATCTCAGCATACATCAAACTCAATCCTGCACCTATCTATGCTTCACATGGTCTCACATGAACTGACTTAGTTAAGTCAAATCAAATTAATCGTTATAGAATGAGTATAGGTTCAGAACAAGGTCACTCACGGTTGACCACTCCTCCAGAGTAGGCGTCTCTGTGCGTGGCGTGGGTGATGCCACGGCGGCCCAGCTCGTACGCCTCCTCTACCGTCATGTCCTCACGGTAACCGCTGTCCATCACTCCGTATGCATAGCTGCTACCACAACCAGTAGAGAACATCCGACCAGAGAGACGTGTGGCATTATCATCCACATAGTACAAACCAGGGCCCTGGACAGCAAGACACAAATATATTGATACGCATCAACAGACATGACAACTGGAGACAATCCAATGGTAGTCACAAATGGTGGGTACCATCAGGATGAAAATGTAAGCTATAAAAATCAGGCTTTCAAATAAACACTCACACAGACACACACATACCACACACACACACACCACTCACACACACACCAAAAACACACACTCCACTCCCTCCCTGTACCTTGTTGTCCCAGCCAACGATCATGCTGCCCATGGAGAGGCCCATGCCCCTGTAGCCCAGCATCATGTTACACAGCAGCTTAGAGGCTGCAGACACTGAGATCCTCTGCTTGTTCCTCAGTTTGTACAGCCTGAGACACAAAGAGATGGAGGGTCAGTCACTATATGAGACAAGGCAGTCAGAGTGCTAAAACACTGGTTTACTTCCAGATAGATTTGAACACCCCAGATACATTAAGGCATTAATGGGGCTTGGAAGCAAACCATTACGACCAATATAGGAGAGGACTAGTCTAGATAACAATTATGGCCAAAACGTTACATAGATGGTATCTACAAAGTCACTGTTTGATATTGATATGGTTGTGTGGTGCCTAATTTATGTCCCACGCATTTGTTTTGAGAAATGGAAATGACATTGATTGGTACATGTTCTGTCCATCCAACCCTCCCTGGCCCTCCCCTTCCCCATAAGCCCGACAGACAGCCAGACAGACAGGCATCAATGATTGTGATATTAACACCATGTAACTGTATAGCGGGACTCAATCTAACAGAGACAAGCTCCATCAGACCTGCACTCCTTAGCCAGCAGTCTCTCCCAGTACTGGCAATCAGCAGCACTGCCAGACATGGTCCCCAGCAGGTAAGGATTGATCTCTATCACCTTGTTAGCCTCCTTTGACGCTGCAGGGAAAGACAAATACATGGCAAAGGGGTTAGAGAATGATTGCTTTATGTTTGGTTATAGATCTCTGAGATCCATTCTGCATCTGAAGGTGCGGTCTACGACTGCTGCTGGAACAGAAATCTAATGGACCAACTCAAGGCTGATCACATCATCCTTCCAAGGTAAATCACATCAAAATGGATGACCTTACAATTACCACTTGTAGATTTGGTTTAGTACTCACAATACAGTAGGCAGTTATAGTAGTAACAGTAGAATGCTATTACTAGTTTCTTACTGTGTATAGGTACAGTATTGTCAGATGAATGCACGTGTATGCCTGAAATGAGAGACTAATAGGTACTTTTCTTACATTATAAATCTGTACCACGTGAAACCAAGACCGCAAGGCTGATGGGCTAAAGTGGTTTTGGTTATCAAGGAAAGCTAATCCCTATGGAATGTGATGTTTACCAATGTAGCTGCCAGCTGAGGCCCTGGAGTCCACGGCCACAATGACACCATGGCGGAATTTGAAAGCCAGTGTAGTTGTTCCATGGTTCAGATCTATGGACACACCACCTTCACGGCTGCATGACTTCAGGAACCCTGAGGGCTAGAGAGAAAGAGAGCATTATAGAGTGGGACTGTGAAGTAGATTGATCCAATCGTTTAAAAAATGTGTGATGCAGCAGCGCTTGTCAGTATTTTGTCAGGTGGTATGCATGCGTGCGCGCGTATGTTTGTGCGTGCGTGCTTAAATGTGTGCTTGAGGTGAGTTGTGAATCTCCATTGAACCATGCTTTAGTAAGGTATAGTTCACTTCACATAGGACACATTAGATCATTTAGATCATCATATTATTGTCACAGAAGAAACAGAAAATAACTGCAGAAAATACTCACATCCACTCCAACAGGGACAGCAAATTCCTGATTCGGTCGGTCAATAAAATGCCCTACTCCTGTTCCAAGAATCTGCCCACGAAGTCCCGCGTGGGACTTATAACCACTTACGTCGAAAAGTGCCATAATGATTAAATCAAATATAAGAAGAATGTAGACTATACCTTAATCAAATTTGAAGCGAAAATACAGCTTGGCTTCGCTCTGATGCGACAAGGAAATATATTTCCTAATGCAAACGAAACCGAAAGGGTTTTTAAGGTACATTTTCATTCGTGATCGAAAAAGTAACCGAACTGTAGCTTATAATATGCGTACTCATTCCGAGTATTATTTGACAATAGCCTAGCCACGCCAAGTCATACGGATAAACAATTGTTAATAGTGATTAAGTTTTGACATAATTTTTCACAACAATATACAGTAAACTGACTGAAAACGTATCACACATTTGGCCAATCGCAGAGCATCATTTGTGGGGTCGTCATCAGTAAATATGAAGACTTACCTGTCAGAGGTTTACCGCGCTCAAGGAGTCACTCACAAGGAGTCACATGGAGAGAACTACACTGAACAAAAATGTAAATGCAAAATGTAAAGTGCTGGTTTCATGAGCTGAATAAAAGGTACTAGAACATTTCCATACACACAAAAAGCTTATTTCTCTCAAATGTTGTGCACAAATTTGTATACATCCCTGTTAGTGAGCATTTTATATTTTGTCAAGATAATCCATCCACCTGACAGGTGTGGCATATCAAGAAGCTGATTAAACAGCATGATCATTACACAAGTGCAGCTTGTGCTGAAGACAATAAAAGGCCACTCTCAAATATGCAGTTTTGTCACACAACACAATGCCACAGATGTCTCAAGTTTTGAGGGAGCTTGCAATTGACATGCTGACTGTATTTCTATGAAATAACACATATGGAATCATGTACTAACCAAAAAAGTGTTAAACAAATCAAAATATATTTTATATTTGAAATTCTTCAAATAGCCACCCTTTGTCTTGATGACAGCTTTGCACACTCTTGGCATTCTCTCAACCAGCTTCATGAGGTAGTCACCTAGAATGCATTTCAATTAACAGGTGTGCCTTGTTAAAAGTTAATTTGTGGAATTTCTTTCCTTCTTAACGCGTTTGAGCCACTCAGTTGTGTTGTGACAAGGTAGGGGGGTATACAGAAGATAGCCCTATTTGGTAAAATACCAAGTTTCTTCAAGTGCAGTCGCAAAAACCATCAAGCGCTATGATGAAACTGGCTCTCATGAGGACCGCCACAGGAATGGAAGACCCAGAGTTACAAATGCTGCAGAGGATAAGTTAATTAGTTACCAGCCTCAGAAATTGCAGCCCAAATAAATGCTTCACAGAGTTTAAGTAACAGACACATCTTAACATCAACTGTTCAGAGGAGACTGTGTGAATCAGGCCATCATGGTCAGATTGCTGCAAAGAAACCACTACCAAAGGATACCAATAAGAAGAAGAGACTTGCTTGGGTCAAGAAACACGAGCAATGGATATTAGGAGAGTGATGGAGTGCTGCATCAGATGACCTGGCCTCCACAATCCCCCGACCTCAACCAAATTGAGATGGTTTGGGATGAGTCGGACCGCAGAGTGAAGGAAAAGCAGCCAACAAGTGCTCAGCATATGTGGGAACTCCTTCAAGACTGTTGGAAAACCATTTCAGGTGAAGCTGGTTGAGATAATGCCAAGAGTGTGCAAAGCTGTCATCAAGGCAAAGGGTGGCTATTTGAAGAATTTGTTTAACACTTTTTTGGTTACTACATAATTCCATATGTGTTATTTCATAGTTTTGATGTATTCACTATTATTCTACAATGTAGAAAATAGTCAAAATAAAGAAAAACCCTTGAATGAGTAGGTGTTCTAAAACTTTTGACCAGTAGTGTATATAAAAATGAAGATGCTGTGAGCTGAAACTGCTATAAGGAAAAGGGAAAGCTAAAAGTGAAGAGGGAAAACTCAAACACGCGTTCATGAAAAAGAATGTAGACTTTTTATTCAATCAATCACTTTCCAATATTTCACCCACTGCATATAGACACAGCTATAGCCTAGACCTACTAAACCTGTTTAAAATGTATTGCTAACTACAGTTAATTGAACTAAGATCTTTATGTGACAATGTTTTTTTATGGCTTTGCATTGTAGTGTCACCTAGTAGTCACGTCTTGTCATTATTAGGTGTATTGTATTCACTGATTTTATGTCTTGAGTATTGTGATAAGCCTCTGTGTGACTGTATCTTTGTCGTTTCTGAGCGGTCAGGTTCAGGCGGTATGCATCCGCTGGACTGTCTCCTGCACTACCTCCAGCTCCAGAGGGACTATTTTCTCTGTCAAAATAGACGTTGTACCTGGGCGATACTTGTATCTTCTCTGCCTGAGTGAGAGAAAGAGAGAAGAGAGAGAAAATGAAAGAGAGAGATAGAAGAGAAGATACTGGTCTGTCAAAACAATATAGTTTTGGCAAATATGCTGTCTAGAATAATAGTTGAAGGAGCTGAGGATGGTGACACCATTTACATTTACATTTACCTCTTGTCTTTGTACTCTGACTCCTGGTACGGCCTGATGTAGTCCACCCCCTGTTTAGTGATGACACAGATATCTATGTTGTTGCCTGAGCCCAGGTCACTCATGATGCCAGAGTGGATGGCATCCCGGACCAACTCCTTAGCCTCCTCCAACTAGAAGGACATAGTGATGGGGAGTGAGTGAAGGGACTGGGATGGGGGAGGTAGGTCTACAATACATCCAGCTTAATGTAAACAAATCTGATGCCTTCTTTATGGGGAGTCCAATGACTTAACTCTTGAGACTTGAAGTACAGTGGGGAAAAAAAGTATTTAGTCAGCCACCAATTGTGCAAGTTCTCCCACATAAAAAGATGAGAGAGGCCTGTAATTTTCATCATAGGTACACGTCAACTATGACAGACAAATTGAGAAAAAAAAATCTAGAAAATCACATTGTAGGATTTTTAATGAATTTATTTGCAAATTATGGTGGAAAATAAGTATTTGGTCACCTACAAACAAGCAAGATTTCTGGCTCTCACAGACCTGTAATTTCTTCTTTAAGAGGCTCCTCTGTCCTCCACTCGTTACCTGTATTAATGGCACCTGTTTGAACTTGTTATCAGTATAAAAGACACCTGTCCACAACCTCAAACAGTCACACTCCAAACTCCACTATGGCCAAGACCAAAGAGCTGTCAAAGGACACCAGAAACAAAATTGTAGACCTGCACCAGGCTGGGGAAGACTGAATCTGCAATAGGTAAGCAGCTTGGTTTGAAGAAATCAACTGTGGGAGCAATTATTAGGAAATGGAAGACATACAAGACCACTGATAATCTCCCTCGATCTGGGGCTCCACGCAAGATCTCACCCCGTGGGGTCAAAATGATCACAAGAACGGTGAGCAAAAATCCCAGAACCACACGGGGGGACCTAGTGAATGACCTGCAGAGAGCTGGGACCAAAGTAACAAAGCCTACCATCAGTAACACACTACGCCGCCAGGGACTCAAATCATGCAGTGCCAGACGTGTCCCCCTGCTTAAGCCAGTACATGTCCAGGCCCGTCTGAAGTTTGCTAGAGTGCATTTAGATGATCCAGAAGAGGATTGGGAGAATGTCATATGGTCAGATGAAACCAAAATATAACTTTTTGGTAAAAACTCAACTCGTCGTGTTTGGAGGACAAAGAATGCTGAGTTGCATCCAAAGAACACCATACCTACTGTGAAGCATGGGGGGTGGAAACATCATGCTTTGGGGCTGTTTTTCTGCAAAGGGACCAGGACGACTGATCCGTGTAAAGGAAAGAATGAAGGGGGGCCATGTATCGTGAGATTTTTGAGTGAAAACCTCCTTCCATCAGCAAGGGCATTGAAGATGAAACGTGGCTGGGTCTTTCAGCATGACAATGATCCCAAACACACCGCCCGGGCAACGAAGGAGTGGCTTCGTAAGAAGCATTTCAAGGTCCTGGAGTGGCTCTAGCCAGTCTCCAGATCTCAACCCCATAGAAAATCTTTGGAGGGAGTTGAAAGTCTGTGTTGCCCAGCGACAGCCCCAAAACATCACTGCTCTAGAGGAGATCTGCATGGAGGAATGGGCCAAAATACCAGCAACAGTGTGTGAAAACCTTGTGAAGACTTACAGAAAACGTTTGACCTGTGTCATTGCCAACAAAGGGTATATAACAAAGTATTGAGAAACTTTTGTTATTGACCAAATACTTATTTTCCACCATAATTTGCTAATAAATTCATTAAAAATCCTACAATGTGATTTTCTGGAAAAAAAATTCTCATTTTGTCTGTCATAGTTGACGTGTACCTATGATGAAAATTACAGGCCTCTCTCATCTTTTTAAGTGGGAGAACTTGCACAATTGGTGGCTGACTAAATACTTTTTTCCCCCACTGTATATCGATGTGATGGCATATGAACTAAATGTATGACAACCCCTAGCCTGCCTAAGGAAAAGTCACTAACCTCCATATTAGGTTTGAACCTATCCTCCAGAATCCCCAGAGCAGCCAAGTCACCAGACCCTACACAAAACACAAATAGGAATCAACTAAATGTCATTATTTATAGATTATTCATGATGGCTAGTCAATTAATCAACTAATAATGGCCCACACAATAACAGTATATGGGTGTATGCTTATGTATGCTTGACACAGTAGCAGTTCCTCACCCATTGCAAGGTATGGCACATTGTCTATGCTCCCATAGGGCCCCACTGTGTAGAGGTGATTGCCGGTGCAGTCCACCCCTCCTAGGATTAGACTGGCCCCTATCTGGCCCCTGTACCTAAAGATACACATATGAGATACATTATGAACAAACAAACCTATCTGACATGAAAGGTGGTTACATTGGAGCGGCTATAGTGGTGGATGAGGTGAGTTATTTCAACAGAATGTAATGTTTAAAGGGCCATGGTAAAAAACATATATAATTTTGACCTCTCGGATGGTCAGTTCTTGCATCCATAGCTCTGTCGATGAATTTGAGAGTGGTAACATTTCTCCAGCCCCATCCCCCAGCTGTTTACCAAATCAGTGGCTGGGTGCCCGCTTTTTTGTTTTTTGAACTGCAAATTGCCCCTTAAATGCTTGAATGAAGTGAAATATGTAATGCTCTAATGCAGTGGTTCCCAACTCCGTTTCTTGAGTACCCCCAACAGTACACATTTCTGTTGTGGCTCCGGACAAACACACCTGATTCTACTAATCATCAACCCCTTGACAAGTTGAATGAGGTGTGTTTGTCTGGAGTTTCAACAAAAAGGTGTACTGTTGGGGTTACACGAGAACCGGAGTTGGGAACCACTGCTGTAATGGAGAGTGGTAAAGATACACACACACACACACACACACACACACACACCTGAATAGCATATCCTGTAGTATGTTTACTGCCATCACGACACGTGGGTTCCTGCCGCTGGTCATAGAAAAGATGGTGAGGTTGGAGGAGAGCAGGTCGGTGGTCTTCTCTGTATCTGCTGCAGTTCCTGCACCACAGCAGCTGAGAGAGGGAGTAGACAGGAGAGAGAGGTCAGGAGAACAATGGATGTGTGGGCATGGATATCTCAAATCAAAGTGACAGACTACATTTTTTCACTTCTCTTCCACTTCTCTCTTCCACGCATGACAATCAATTCCATTCTCCACATAAGTCACACATGGACTATCCCTTTAAGAGGTGTAGGCCTACTCACTACATATTGGGGGAGATGTAGTGGATCTTGGCACACATCTTGTCAGCCACCACTTCACCGGAGGTGGCCCGCGTGTCTGCTCCCAGAACCACTCCATCCTGCACATACAAGGACCCAAAGAACACTCCATTTTACTATCAGTATACACAATTAATTTCAATACACTTTGTCCATCATTATTGTATTTTTTAAGTCGCATAACGACAGGCAAGAATCATGATAATATGTTACTATGTAAAATTAACTGAAATTGTCCCACTATATGGAATCTTCCACTTATTAGAGATGCCTGCCCATTATCAGTGGACATCACTCTCACCTTGCACACTACTCCAGCTATGGTGGTACCTGTCTTCATAGGCTTAGGTGCCTTGGTATGTCCTCCCTCAAGCAGACTGTCCAGTGCAACATTTCTATTTGATAAAGATATAGACGAATCACACACACTGTAACAAAATACCAATACAGTGTACCACAAAATCTTACAAAGAAAAGCCCTATCTAATGATGACCAGATCAATACAATTGCAATTAGCTGATTAACACATAGAAGTGTAACTTTCATTAAAAGAAAATGCAGAAATAATCAAATGCAACGTTTAAAATGATTTAGACTTGCGGGTCTTTTTAGTTGTTGTTTTTTACACGATTATACAAGATACATTACTTTCACTTTTGATTTAGGCTTGATATGAGACGAGATACATTTTACGAAGTTTACTGTTTACCAACAAAAAAAACGAAACATTATTCTCCTTAAAGGTAAAAGGGAAATCATACCTGGAGACGTTCTCAAAATTAAATCCCGATGCAGGTGTTTCGAGAACATTTGATAGCGCCATACCTGAAGCGGCTTATTTTGCACTCCCTGGTAAGATTTGGACTACCCTACAATCGCGCATTTCAAGTCCCTCAAGAGGTCGCTGTTTTCTTGACCCGATGTGACCAAATGTGACTGAAGGACGCAGTTTTATCCGTATTTTTCATCCGTGTTCGGGCAATACTGGATATACACTTTATGGACTCTCAAATCAAAGAAGTTAGCACAGGCGTAAGTTAATTGTTTTTCATATTTTGTACCTGATATTGTTATACATTTTCCTAAATTGAAGCTGCGATAACAGTACATTTTGGGACGAACGAACCAGAATTTACACTGAGGATTTTAATTCTAGGTTGCCTTGTTGATTTTGTCGTTAATTCATCTCAGTAACCTAAAGCTGAACTTCAGGGAAAACGTTTATACATTTAACTTGATAATAATAGCCTTATTTAATATTTTCCGACGAACAAAGTGCTGAATTTACTTTCGTTTTCGAGTCATTCATCTGCAACTCAAGAAATTACCCTACACTTTAGCACTGATCTAGGATCAGCTTAGCCTGCCTAAATCCCAACCAAAGCCTATCCATTGACTGTAAACCATAACGTAAGGAAGAACATGCAAAACTGAACTTAGATCATATATAATAAATATGTCACGAATATATTATCATACAAATATATCATTATATCTTATATAGTAATTGTATGCTCTCCCCATCTAACTGATTATACACGTATTAATGTTTTTTAAAATCTCCTACAGACCACCATCTTGGCGGTGACGTTCAATGGAGGGGTTATCATTGGCTCAGATTCCAGGGCGTCCATCGGAGGGTAAGGAGTATCTCCAACACCTATTAACACCTGGAACCAAGTTCATCATATTGCCCCTCCTTTCCTCTAGACGTGTCTTTATGATCAAATACAAGTCTGTGACACACAACATATTAAATAAATCAGCCATCACTTAAAGCAATATATAGCAATATATACATTGGAACGTGTCACCAGGATCTCTATCTAATGTGTCTCCAGGAGTCTCTATCTAATGTGTCTCCAGGAGTCTCTAGCTAATGTGTCTCCAGGAGTCTCTAGCTAATGTGTCTCGATCTCGACTCCACCCACAGATACTACGTGTCCTCTAAGACCATCAACAAGCTGATCCAGGTTCATGACAGGATATTCTGCTGCATCGCCGGCTCCCTGGCAGACGCTCAGGTCGTCACCAAGGCTGCTAAGTTCCAGATCTCCTTCCACAGGTATAGACCACCCTTTCCCTGTCTCTGTCCCTGGCTGGTTGAACATAGGCCATGATTGTTGATATCAAACTAATGAAGCTTGATTGATGTGTGATTGATTTGTATTATTATCAGCAATAGTGAGACCTCCATTTTAGATGTGTTCTTAGTAGTAATGTGCAGCCTACATTTACGTCATTTAGCAGACGCTCTTATCCAGAAAAACTTACAGGAGCAAGTGCCTTGCTGAAGGGCAGATTCTTTCACCTAGTCGGCTCGGGGATTCGAACCAGCAACTTTTCAGTTACTGGCCCAAAGCTCTTAACCACTAGGCTACTGCCTCTTGAACTACAGTAGACATCAAAACAATCTGTGATACAACCATGTCTTCACTGTGTCTGTCCTGTGTGGTAAGTATTCAGATGGAGTCCCCTCCTCTGGTGAAGGCAGCAGCGTCCATTTTGAAGGAGCTGTGCTACAACAACAAGGAAGAGCTGCAGGCCGGCTTCATCACTGCAGGCTGGGACAGGAAGAAAGGGCCACAGGTGAAGCCCTGGGGCATAACAAACAGTCAAACAGCCATATAGAATAGAACACAATAGAATATAACACACACACACGATTTCTAACCGTTATCTCTCCTCTAGGTTTACACAGTGGCCCTGGGTGGTATGTTACTCAATCAGCCGTTCACCATCGGAGGGTCAGGGAGCACGTACATCTACGGTTACGCCGACGCCAAATACAAACCTGACATGAGCAAAGAGGAGTGCCTGCAGTTTGCTACAAATGGTAAAAGTAGATTTGTCCTGTAGAATCTTTCATAGGCTTCATTGTTTATATCCAGATGGCACTGTTTTCATATAGGATAAAAGACGTCAGATAAGACATTTTATTTTATTTTATTGAAAATATCTTCCAGTGGGACAGGAGAGTGATTATAGGATGGGTTTGCTATGGGATTGTTGGCACTGGAACACAAGAGAGCTGTTTCCCGAAAACGTGGAACGTTATGGTCTCATACCCATCTCTACCTGCCATCTGATCTATTTTCCTCTCTTTCCTCCCCCTTCTTTTCCTCCTCTTCCCCCCACCTAGCTCTTGCCCTAGCTATGGGCAGAGACAATGTCAGCGGAGGCGTGGCACACCTGGTAGTGATCACCGAGGAGGGGGTGGAGCATGTGGTCATCCCTGGAGACAAGCTGCCCAAATTCCACGATGAGTAGAGTGACACTACAGTCAACCAATCAGTGACACTCTGTGAGATGAATTTGGAACCTTCACTCACTCACTCATTCACTGTTGTTCATACATGCATAACTTGGTGTTCATAGGCCTAACTATTCACATCAGTTTTGGGACTGCGGATAGAAATAAATACTAATGATTGCCAAGAGTCTTCTTTCTTCTGGCTATGTGTTTCATAATCTACTTCGTGTTCATTTAGTTTATGTGCTTTATATTTTGTTTACCTAATGACCTCTGGGTGGAATCAGTAAAATCTAAGTAAAAAATATGTTTACACTGCGTGTAAGTGTGTTTGATTATAAATATGTCAATCTGACAGTCCCCACTATAATTGAGTAGGCTATTTCTGAGGGAATACGCCCTATTTAATTTGATGCATCATTAACAATAGATAATTAGTAAATATTATAAGCCTGTTATACAGTGAGGGAAAAAAGTATTTGATCCCCTGCTGATTTTGTACGTTTGCCCACTGACAAAGACATGATCTGTCAGAGTGGTGTAGGTGGATGAGTAGGAATCAGGCGCAGGAAACCAGGAGGACTTCAACTGAACTTTAATAAAGTCCAAACAAAATCAGTCGCCAACCCAACCGGGTAGCGCGAACAATTACGCACGGCAAAACGGTGCGGGCACAACAAGAAAAGCGCACACAGTGCGAGCTCTCGAAAATATACTATAACGAGAGAAACAAAACTCGTAGAGGCAAGCTGACATAAACAATCACGCATAACACCTGACCCAAACACACGAAACTAAATAAGGGAACAATTAAGACACAAATAAGGGACAGGTGTTATGAACAGACTAAACCAAATGAACAAGAAACATAGAACGGTGGCAGCTAGTACTCCGGAGACGACGACCGCGAAGTCCCCCCGAACAAGGAAGAGGAGCAGCCTCGGCGAAACCGTGACAGTACCCCCCTGACGCTGCGCGGCTCCAGCCGTGCGCCGACCCGAGCTCGAGGACGACCCGGACGACGCGGAGCAGGGCGCGCAGGATGACCCCGATGGAAATCGGTCAGTAGGGACTGGTCCAATACGTCCCTCCTTGGCACCCAGCACCGCTCCTCCGGGACCGTACCCCTCCCACTCCACGAGATATTGAAGACCCCCATCCGGGCGTCTAGAATCCAGGATGGACCTCACGGTGTACGCCGGAGCCCCCTCGATGTCCAACGGGGCGGAGGAGTCTCCTCAATCTCAAAGTCCTGGAGTGGACCAGCTACCACCGGCCTGAGGAGAGACACATGGAACGCAGGGGTTAATATTTTTGTAATCAACAGGTAGTTCTAACCTATAACTCACCTCGTTCAATCTCCTCAGGACTTTAAATGGCCCCACAAACCGCCGACCCAGCTTCCGGCAGGGCAGGCGGAGGGGCAGGTTTCTGGTTGAGAGCCAGACTCGATCTCCAGGTGCGTACACTGGCCCCTCACTGCGGTGTAGGTCGGCGCTCGTCTTCTGTCGACGTATGGCACGCTGCAGATGGACGTGTGCAGCGTCCCACGTCTCCTCCGAGCGCCGTACCCACTCATCCACAGCGGGGCCTCGATCTGGCTCTCATGCCATGGTGCCAGCACCGGCTGGTACCCTAACACACACTGAAAAGGGGTTAGTTGGGTGGAGGAGTGGCGAAGAGAGTTCTGTGCCATCTCGGCCCAGGGCACATATCTCGCCCACTCCTCCGGCCCGGTCCTGACAGTATGACCTCAGAAACCTACCCACATCCTGGTTGACACGTTCAACCTGCCCATTACTCTCCGGGTGGTAACCCGAGGTAAGGCTTACCGACACCCCCAACCGTTCCATAAATGCTCTCCACACTCTAGAGGTGAACTGGGGGCCTCGGTCAGACACTATATCCTCGGGTACCCCGTAATGCCGGAAGACATGGGTGAACAGAGCCTCTGCGGTCTGTAGGGCAGTGGGTAGACCCGGCATGGGAAGGAGACGACAGGCCTTAGAGAACCGATCCACAACGACCAGGATGGTAGTATTCCCCTGTGAGAGGGGAAGGTCGGTAACAAAATCCACCGAGAGGTGGGACCAGGGTCGTTGTGGAATAGGCAGGGGTTGTAACTTACCCCTGGGCAAATGTCTGGGTGCCTTACACTGGGCACACACCGAACAGGAGGAGACATAAATCCTCACATCCCTAGCTAACGTTGGCCACCAGTACTTCGTGCTAAGGCAGTGCACTGTCCGGCCGATACCCGGATGGCCAGAGGAGGGGGACGTATGAGCCCAACAAATGAGGCGATCGCGTATCTCGAGCGGAACGTACGTCCGACCCACAGGACACTGTGGAGGACTCGGGTCGGTGCGTAACGCCCGCTCGATCTCACCATCCACCTCCCACACCACCGGAGCAACCAGACAAGACTCCGGTAGTATGGGCGTGGACTCAACTGACCTCTCCTCTGCGTCATACCGCCGAGACAGAGCATCTGCCTTCCCGTTCTGGGACCCAGGGATGTATGTGATCTTAAACACAAACCGGGCCAGGAACATAGTCCAGCGAGCCTGGCGAGGATTCAGTCTCCTCGCTGCCCGGATGTACTCCAGGTTACGATGGTCAGTTAGAATGAGGAAAGGGTGTTGAGCCCCCTCGAGCCAATGCCGCCACACCTTTAGGGCCTGTACCACGGCTAACAGCTCCCTGTCTCCTACGTCATAATTCCGCTCCGCCGGACTGAGCTTCTTTGAGTAAAACGCACAGGGACGGAGTTTAGGTGGAGTGCCAGAACGCTGGGAAAGAACGGCCCTATCCCGGCCTCTGACGCGTCCCACCTCTACTTGGAACGGTAAAGAAGGATCCGGATGCGCCAACACCGGCGCCGAGGTAAACAGGTCCTTCAGTCTCCCAAAAGCCCTGTCCGCCTCAGCTGACCACCGCAAGCGCACTGACCCCCCTTTAACAGAGACGTTATGGGAGCTGCCACCTGTCCAAAACCCCGGATAAACCTCCGGTAACAATTCGCAAAACCCAAGAACCGTTGCACCTCCTTCACAGTGGTTGGGGTCTGCCAATTACGCACAGCTGACACCCGGTCTACCTCCATCCTCACCCCTGACGCAGATAACTGGTAACCCAGAAAGGAGACCGACTTCTGGAAAAACAGACATTTCTCTGCCTTGACATATAGGTCATGCTCCAACAGCCTCCTCAATACTCGGCGCACCAGGGCTACATGCTCAGCACGGGTAGGACTATACACCAGAATGTCGTCGATGTACACAACTACTCCCTGTCCCTGCATGTCCCGGAAAATCTCATCGACGAAGGATTGGAAGACTGAGGGAGCATTCATCAACCCATATGGCATGACTAGATACTCGTAGTGTCCGAAGTCGTGCTAAACGCTGTCTTCCATTCATCGCCCTTTCGAATGCGCACCAAGTTATATGCGCTCCTAAGATCCAATTTTGTAAAGAACTGCGCACCGTGCAGTGACTCCGTCATAGTCGCAATCAGAGGAAGTGGATAGCTGTACTTCACTGTGATCTGATTGAGACCGCGTAATCAATACACGGGCGCAGACCTCCATCCTTTTTCTTCACAAAAAGAAACTTGAGGAAGCGGGTGAAACGGGAGGGCCGTATGTATCCCTGTCTAAGAGACTCAGAGATGTATGTCTCCATAGACATTCTCTCCTCTTGAGACAAGGGATACACATGGCTCCGCGGGAGAGCTGCTCCTGACTGGAGATCTATCGCACAATCCCCCCGTCTATGAGGGCGGCAGCTGCGCCGCCCTAGTCTTACTGAACGCCAGTGCCAAATCCTCATACTCGGGGGAATCTGCAGTGCTGGCATTAGATTCGGACTCTCCACCGAGGTCGCCCCTATGGAAACACCCAGACACCGCCCTCACATTGAGCAGACCACCCCTTTAAGAGCTTTCTCTCGCCACCTAATAATAGGGTCATGAGTCATCAACCAGGGAAGACCCAGCACTACCGGATACGCAGGAGAGTCAATCAGATAGAGCTGAATTCTCTCCTCATGACCCTCCTGCGCCATCATCTGAAGGGGGTGCTGTGACTTCCCTAATCAACCCAGACCCTAACGGACGGCTATCTAGGGCATGGACGGGGAAAGGCTTTTCCACTGGAAGGAGGGGAATCCCTAACTCTATACAGAACTGGCGATCTACAAAATTCCCAGCTGCGCCTGAATCTACCAGCGCCTTATGCTGGGAACGAGGTGCAACCTGTGGGAAACAAACAGGCAAGGTTAGGTGCACGACAGAAAGCTCTGGGTAAGCAGGGCGCCTACTCACCTGGGGGAACCCCCCAATGCGTGACCTGCCATCTCCCCCACTGGAGGACCCGCCCCAACACCTAGCCGCAGTGTGCCCTCCACGACCACAGTTGGTGCAAGGGCCGGGTCCCCGCGGGCTCCTCCTCCTCCGTTCCCTAGCGCCAGCACCCCCGAGCTCCATAGGACTCGGCTCGGAGGCGCTGGAGAGTGGAATGGGCGAACCCCCCCCTCCGGGACGCCCACGGGTGGCGAGCAGGGTATCCAGCCGGATGGCCATGTCGACCAGTTGGTCGAAAGTTAACGACGTGTCCCTGCACGCCAACTCTCGCTGGACGTCCTCCCGGAGGCTGCAGCGGAAATGGTCGATCAGGGCCCGCTCATTCCACCCTGCATCAGCCGCTAGGGTCCGAAACTCCAAGGCAAAGTCATGGGCGCTCCTCATCCCCTGTCGGAGGTAGAATAGACGTTCCCCCGCCGCCTTCCCTTCTGGTGGATGGTCGAACACAGCACGGAAGCAGCGGGAGAACTCCGCATAGTTCGTGGTAGCGGCGTCCATTCTCCTCCACTCGGCGTTGGCCCACTCCAACGCCTTGCCGGTGAGACAGGAGATGAGGGCTGAGACGCTCTCGTGTCCCGAGGGCGCCGGGCGTATGGTGGCGAGGTAGAGCTCCACCTGCAGCAGGAACCCTTGACACCCTGCAGTGGAGCCGTCGTACACCCTCGGGAGCGAGAGCCGAATCCCACTAGGTTCCGGAGATGAAACAGGAGGGCTGACCGATGGGGCTGGGTCGGCGGGTGGAGGTGTGGGAACCCCGCTGGTCTCCCATCGGTGCAGAGTATTCATCACCCCCTCCAGGGCGTGACAGACCTGGTTAATGCGGTCCTCCTGACCACGAAGACGTTCAGCCATCTCGGCTGTCGGCGCGGTCGCTCCTGCTGATTCCATGGGAGTGATGCGTGATTCTGTCAGAGTGGTGTAGGTGGATGAGTAGGAATCAGGCGCAGGAAACCAGGAGGACTTCAACTGAACTTTAATAAAGTCCAAACAAAATCAGTCGCCAACCCAACCGGGTAGCGCGAACAATTACGCACGGCAAAACGGTGCGGGCACAACAAGAAAAGCGCACACAGTGCGAGCTCTCGAAAATATACTATAACGAGAGAAACAAAACTCGTAGAGGCAAGCTGACATAAACAATCACGCATAACACCTGACCCAAACACACGAAACTAAATAAGGGAACAATTAAGACACAAATAAGGGACAGGTGTTATGAACAGACTAAACCAAATGAACAAGAAACATAGAACGGTGGCAGCTAGTACTCCGGAGACGACGACCGCCGAAGTCCGCCCGAACAAGGAAGAGGAGCAGCCTCGGCCGAAACCGTGACATGATCAGTCTATAATTTTAATGGTAGGTTTATTTGAACAGTGAGAGACAGAATAACAACAAAACAATCCAGAAAAACGCATGTCAAAAATGTTATAAATTGATTTGCATTTTAATGAGGGAAATAAGTATTTGACCCCCTCTCAATCAGAAAGATTTCTGGCTCCCAGGTTTATTTTATACAGGTAACGAGCTGAGATTAGGAGCACACTCTTAAAGGGAGTGCTCCTAATCTCAGTTTGTTACCTGTATAAAAGACACCTGTCCACAGAAGCAATCAATCAATCAGATTCCAAACTCTCCACCATGGCCAAGACCAAAGAGCTCTCCAATGATGTCAGTGACAAGATTGTAGACCTACACAAGGCTGGAATTGGCTACAAGACCATCGCCAAGCAGCTTGGTGAGAAGGTGACAACAGTTGGTGCGATTATTTGCAAATGGAAGAAACACAAAATAACTCAATCTCCCTCGGCCTGGGGCTCCATGCAAGATCTCACCTCGTGGAGTTGCAATGATCATGAGAACGGTGAGGAATCAGCCCAGAACTACACGGGAGGATCTTGTCAATGATCTCAAGGCAGCTGGGACCATAGTCACCAAGAAAACAATTGGTAACACACTACTCCGTGAAGAACTGAAATCCTGCAGCGCCCGCAAGGTCCCCCTGCTCAAGAAAGCACATATACAGGGCCATCTGAAGTTTGCCAATGAACATCTGAATGATTCAGAGGAGAACTGGGTGAAAGTGTTGTGGTCAGATGAGACCAAAATCGAGCTCTTTGGCATCAACTCAACTCGCCGTGTTTAGAGGAGGAGGAATGCTGCCTACGACCCCAAGAACACCATCCCGACCGTCAAACATGGAGGTGGAAACATTATGCTTTGGGGGTGTTTTTCTGCTAAGGGGACAGGACAACTTCACCGCATCAAAGGGACGATGGACGGGGCCATGTACAGTCAAATCTTGGGTGAGAACCTCCTTCCCTCAGCCAGGGCATTACAAATGGGTAGTGGATGGGTATTCCAGCATGACAATGACCCAAAACACACGGCCAAGGCAGCAAAGGAGTGGCTCAAGAAGAAGCACAGTAAGGTCCTGAAGTGGCCTAGCCAGTCTCCAGACCTTTATCCCATAGAAAATCTGTGGAGGGAGCTGAAGGTTCGAGTTGCCAAACATCAGCCTCGAAACCTTAATGACTTGGAAAAGATCTGCAAAGAGGAGTGGAACAAAATCCCTCCTGAGATGTATGCAAACCTGGTGGCCAACTACAAGAAACATCTGACCTCTGTGATTGCCAACAAGGGTTTTGCCACCAAGTACTAAGTCATGTTTTGCAGAGGGGTCAAATACTTATTTCCCTCATTAAACTGCAAATCAATTTCTAACATTTTTGAAATGCGTTTTCCTGGATTTTTTTGTTGTTATTCTGTCTCTCACTGTTCAAATAAACCTACCATTAAAATTATAGACTGATCATGTCTTTGTCAGTGGGCAAACGTACAAAATCAGCAGGGGATCAAATACTTTTTTCCCTCACTGTAACTAATGCATAACTGTCTGTGTATTTCAACCTTCAGAAAGTATTCAGACACCTTGACTTTTCCACATTTTGTTATGTTACAGCCTTATTCTAAAATTGATTGAATAAATAAAAATCCTCAGCAATCTATACGCAAGACCCGATAATGACAAATCGAAAACAGGTTTTTAGAAATGTTAGCAAATGTTTTTTTTTTTTTTTTACAAATACAAACATTTACATAAGTATTCAGACTCTTTGCCATGAGACTTGAAATTGAGCTCAGGTGCATCCTGTTTCCATTGATCATCCTTGAGATGTTTCTACAGCTTGATTGGAGTCCACCTGTGGTAAATTCAATTGATTGGAAATTATTTGGAAAAGCACACACCTCTCTATATAACGTCCCACAGTTGACAGTGCATGTCAGAGCAAAAACCAAGCCATGAGGTCGAAGGAATTGTCCATAGAGCGCCGAAATAGGATTGTGTCGAGGGTACCAAAACATTTATTCAGCATTGAAGGTCCCCAAGAACACAGTGGCCTCCATCATTCTTAAATGGAAGTTTGTAACCACCAAGACTCTTCCTAGAGCTGGTCACCTGGCCAAACTGATCAATCGGGGGAGAAGGGCCTTGGTCAGGGAGGTGACCAAGAACCTGATGGTCACTCTGACAGAGCTCTAGAGTTCCTCTGTGGAGATGGGAGAACCTTCCAGAAGGACAAACATCTCTGCAGCACTCCACCAATGAGGCCTTTATGGTAGAGTGGCCAGACGGAAGCCACTCCTCAGTAAAAGGCACATGACAGCCCGCTTGGAGTTTGCCAAAAGGCACTTAAAGACTCTCAGACCATGAGAAACAAGATTCTCTGGTCTGATGAAACCAAGATGTAACTCTTTGGCCTGAATGCCAAGCGTCACTTCTGGAGGAAACCTGGCACCATCCATATGGTGAAGCGTGGTGGCAGCATCATGCTGTGGGGATGTTTTTCAGCGGCAGGGACTGAGAGACTAGTCAGAATCGAGGGAAAGATGAACGGAGCAAAGTACAGAGAGATCCTTGATGAAAACCTGCTCCAGAGCGCTCAGGACCTCAGACTGGGGCAAAGGTTCACCTTCCAACAGGACAACGACCCTAAGCACACAGCTAAGACAACACAGGCGTGTCTTCGGGACAGGTCTCTGAATGTCCTTGAGTGGCCCAGGCAGAGCCCGGACTTGAACCCGATCGAACATCTCTGGAGAGCCCTGAAACTAGCTGTGCAGCAACGCTCCCTATCCAACCTGACTGAGCTTGAGAGGATCTGCAGAGAAGAATTGGAGAAACTCCCCAAATACAGGTGTGCCAAGCTTGTAGCGTCATACCCAAGAAGACGTCCGAGTGGCGCAGCGGTCTAAGGCACTGCATCTCAGTGCTAGAGGCGTCACTCCGGTTCGATTCCAGGCTGTATCACAATCCAGCCGTGATTGGCCGTCATTGTAAATAAGAATTTGTTCTTAACTGACTTGCCTAGTTAAATAAAAAGACTTGAGGCTGTAATCACTGCCAAAGGTGCTTCAACAAAGTAAAGGGTCTGAATACTTACGTAATATTTCTGTTTTTTATTTTTAATAAATTAGCAAACATTTCTAACGTCCTGTTTTTGCTTTGTCATTATGGGGTATTGTGTGTAGATTGTTGAGGGGAAAAAAAACAATTTAATCAATTTTAGAATAAGGCTGTAACCTACCAAAATGTGGAAAAAATCAAGGGTTCTGAATACTGTAATGACCCAGCTGGGTCATAAAGTAAAAGAGAGACGGGCACCAGGTGTACAGGCAGAACACAGGTTTATTCCTGAATGGGCTATTGTTCAGGCCACAGCCCACGCCGCTAAACCTCGAACATACACAAATATAACATGTCGAATCAAGGGTCCCGAACAGAAGAGAGAGAGATGAGACCGTAACCCCTATTTAAGCATTCCAAAACCCCGCGGGATTACCCATCATACCCCCCAACCTTTCCATCTGTCCTGGCATATTTAACCCTGCTAGCACCCATGAGAACGATAACACACCCATGAACACAGAACACAATACAGGGTCGTTACATAGCCCCCCCTTTCTAAACCCTAGCCCCTAGGGTTACAAAACAAAATCCTTAAACGACCCGGAGGTCGCATCAGTCTCTTGTGCCTCCTCGACTCTCACTGGTGGACCCCCAGAACACTCATCTGCCCCAATGTCATTTCCAGCGCCCTGCGAAGAGGCAGCCCCCGTCCCAGGCTCAGCTTGCACTAGAGTCTCCTCGCTAGACTGTCCCCGTGTGCTCACATCAGAGTCCTCACTTCCATTCCCTACCGTTTTCCTCCCCCTGTAGGTGGGGGAACCTCCACCCGGTACGTCACCTCCCCCACTCTCTCTATCACCAGGCACGGCCCCACCCAGGCACTGTCCAGCTTTGGGCACCGCCCCTTCTTGCGCGTGGGGTTGTGAAGCCACACGCGTTCTCCCGCTCCAAAGTGCCTCCCCTTAGCGCGTGAGTCATAGTGGCGCTTTTGGCGCATTCCTGCGTTCTCGAGTTGCTCTCTTGCGAAGGTGTGAGCCGCTTCTAACCGGTTCTGCAGATGACGAACATAGTTCGGGCCAGGCAAAACCCCGTCGTCGTTATCAGGAGGGTGGCCAAACGTCAGTTCGGCTGGGGTGCGCAACTCACGACCTAACATTAGTAGCGCTGGGGAGCACGCAGTCGATTCTTGAACAGCCGACCTACATGCCATAAGAATAAACGGTAAGTGGGTGTCCCAATCTTTCTGGTGTTTTGAGGTAACGATAGCCAGCTGTTGTGCTAATGTTCTGTTAAATCTTTCCACCAGCCCATCACTCTGGGGGTGAAGCGGAGTAGTGCGCGTCTTCTCCGCGCCTAACCGTCTACACAACTCTGAGAACACGCGTGACTCAAAGTTTCTCCCCTGGTCGCTGTGTATAGACTGTGGCACCCCGAACCGACTGATTATTCCCCCTACCAATGCATCAGCTACTGTTTCTGCCTCCTGGTCTGGGAGAGCGTAAGCCTCTGGCCACTTGGTGAAGTAGTCCATAGCAGTTAGAATCCACCTGTTACCGCTGTCTGTGGTTGGAAACGGTCCAACTATGTCTACCCCCAGTCTCTCCATGGGCTCCCCTACTGGGAATTGTTGTAGGAGGGCGTGTGACTGACCTGGAGGTCCTTTCTTAGCAGCACACTCATCGCACTGCCTGCAAAAGTCCTCCACATCCCTCCTGTGCCTGGCCCAATAGAAGCCTTTACGTACACGCTTTAACGTTTTGGAGACCCCAAAATGCCCTGTGCCTACTCCCCCGTGAAGCTGCTGTAACACGCTCCCTTGCAGCCTTTTGGGAACCACTACCTGCCACGTCATTTCTCCAGTAGCTGGCTTTTTCCACCCCCTCTGGAGCACTCCCTCAGCCACTCTAAGGACTGAGAATTTAGCCCAGAGTCCTTTGGTGACTGGTGATAGAGGGGCTACTTCCCCCCCATGGCGGTCGTTCTTCTCTCTTCCACCCACCCCAGCACAGGACGCAGCTCTGCGTCCTCCTCCTGGCGACGCCTCCACTCCCCCGACGTCCACAGCCTCAAGCTCCCGGCACTCTGTCACCCTCAGCTGACTCACCGTGGCGGTGACTCCCTCCTCCATGCACAGTTCCCTCTCTCGCTCCACCCGTTTGGCGCAGTACCCACAGCCGTCCTCAGCACACGGGCGGCGGGACAAGGCGTCTGCATTGCTGTGGCGAAGGCCGGCCCTGTGCTCCACCTGGAAGTCGTAGGGTTGCAGCTCCTCCAACCAGCGGGCGATCTGACCCTATGGCTCCTTGAAGGAGAGAAGCCACTGCAGGGCGGAGTGATCCGTCCGCACCACAAACGGCAGGCCCCCCAGGTAGTACTTGAAATGGTGTTCTGCTGCCACGACAGCCAAAAGCTCCCTCCTTGTCACGCAGTAGCGTTTTTCAGCCTTATCAAAAGTTCTGCTGTAATAAGCTACTACGTGCTCCCCGTCAGAACCACGCTGAGCCAGCACGGCCCCCAAGCCCTCATTGCTTGCGTCGGTGTCCAGGATAAACGGACGGTTCGGGTCTGGTGAGGACAGGACAGGGGCCTCCACCAGGGCACGTTTGAGGGCCTCAAACGCCCGCTGGTGCTCTTCGGTCCACTGAAAAACAGTGTCCTTCTTGAGAAGGTGGTTCAAAGGAGCTGCTATCCCCGCAAACCCTTTCACAAACCTACGATAGTAGGATGCCAGACCCAGGAAGCTCTTAACCTCTTTTTTTTCCCCTTGGAATTGGCCACCCCCTCACAGCCTCCACTTTGTCTGGCATCGTGCTGATACCCTCACCACCCAGCTGATGACCCAGGAACGCCAACTCCCTTTGTATGAAATGGCACTTTTCCGGGTGTAATTTTAGCCCCGCCCCGAGATCCTCTCCAGCACTCGCCTAAGTGCCCCCAGTGCCCCCTCAAACGACGTAGCCGTGTACCAATATGTCGTTCTAGGTACACGACACACTCGTCTCTCGGAACCCCCCGCCAGCACTCTGTCCATGAGCCTCTCAAAGGTGGCAGGAGCATTACAAAGCCCCAAGCACAGCACCTTGAACTGCCAATGGCCCCTATCTGTGGAGAAGGCCGTTTTTCACGTGCCCCAGGCGAGAGGCACCTGCCAGTAGCCACTCCGCAGATCAAGGGAAGAGAACCACGAGGACCCTCTGACGTGGTCTAGCGACTCATCGATCCTCGGTATGGGGTAAGAGTCTTTAGTGGTGACAGAATTTAGGCCCCTGTAGTCCGCACAAAACCTAAGTTTACCCCCTTTCTTAGGCACCATGACGACCGGCACGGACCATGGGCTATCTGATGGCTCAATGAAATCAGCCCGCAACATGTCAGCAATAGCTGTGGCTGCTGCTTCCCTCTTGGCAAGGGGAATGCGACGGGGCCGAATTTTAATGGGTTGGTTGTCCCCAGTGTCGATGTCGTGCTGAACCAGGTGCGTTTGCCCTACCTCATCTTCCCCCCAAGCGAAGCTATCTTTAAAGTCAAACAGCAGCTGCTTTAACTGTCTCTGTTGTCTCTCATCCAGACCTTGACAGTTTTTCAGCCACACAGCCTCAACGGCATCGATAACTTCCTCCTTCCCCCGTCGGGCTGATGGGGGTGAAGGAGCCAGTGTGTTTTGGGCTACTGGGATGCCTGTGCTTGCACCATTTGGAGTGAAGGTCGTTGCCGCCGGAGACAGCTGCTGGGATGGCACAACGACCAAAGGAGCAGCCGGGACGACCAGTGGAGTTTCGGCAAGCTTGGAGGAAGACGGAGGGACAGCCCTGCCCCCCTGCTGGCCCTCCCGAAGGCGACATTCCCACTGTGGGCCCCCCGACAGCCTCAAAGTGCCCGAAGCTAAGTCCAACTGAGCCCCACAGTTTTTCAAAAGTCCATTCCCAGTATACAGGGTCCTGTACCGCTGCTACCCACACCGGACACCCCACAGTTCTCCCCCCCACAGTCACAGACAACCGACACTTCCCTAACATGGGGGCTAGCTCCCCGTGACAGTCCGTAGCTGGACAAGGGTCGGCTCCACCCGCACCCCAACAGGTAGTATGTCTGGTCTCACCAGGGTTACTGTAGAGCCCGTGTCGACCAGGGCCAAACATTCCACCCCCTCTACCTTGACGATGACATTGCAGAAGTCCCCAATGGTGGTACGTCCCACCACAACTACCGGACTAGGAAACACGGTGGCAGCTACACCCTGGGGGAAGCAGGTCCCCACCCTCTTGCCTGCGCTGCTGGGTACCTCTTCTGCTTACTGTGGGTTCGGGGCGGAGGGGTGGGCCCGCGCTGCCCCCTGCGCGAGAACCCGCTGTCGTTTCCCTGTTGACTGGAGAATCTGCCACACTCCCGCTGAATGTGGCCAGGCTGGCCACAACCCCAGCAGACAATGGAAGTTGAGCTGACACTGCGATGTTGTCTGGAGCCCCTCTCAATGACAAGCGAAGCGGTCTTGACTAACCCGCCCAACTCGTCGACCCACTCTGGTTTGGTGACCCCGGCACCCCGGCCGCCGCTGCTCTCACCTCTGGTTGACTGGCAACCTCCACTCTCACTCCCTCACCCCAGATCAGCTCCCTCTTCCTGGCTATCTCCACTGCAGCCCGCAGAGATGCTGGGTCCGACATCTGAACATGCTTACCCAGTTCGGTGGGGGAGAGCGCTCTAATAAAACTGTCCCCGTGCCAGCTCGTCTTGCACCCCAATCGGCATAGTTGCATAAGCCCGCCTGGTCAGGCTCAGAATATCACTTGCCAACGCTTTAATGATTCCCCCTGAAGTCTCTTTTTGTTATTCAGTTCAATCCGCAGCATGTTGGGCTGTGCATCGCTGCCGAAACGGCTCCCCAATGCCTCCACTAGCGCACCGTAGTCGCCTCTCGTCCGGGGCTAGCGTTAGCAGGCATTCCGACGCCTCCTCTGTCAGGCTCAGGGCAAGCTGTAACCCTTTCGTCTCGTCAGACCACCTCCCGGCTCTAGCCAACAACTCGAATTGAGTGAAAAAAACGTCCCATTTACCTTGTCCATTGAACTTTGGAAGTTTAGCCGCTACCGTGGCTAATGGCAATAGGGCGCTGCCATCTCTGTTTACATAAGGAGGCCCAGCCATTTCCGCACGCGGTGACGTCGATATCTCCGTCGCCGTGACGTCTGTTCTGGTCGAGCGGTTTGAAGGAAAACCCGCCCGTTCTGCCATCTTGCTGACTGACAATTTAACTCCCGCCATGTGGCTCTCCAGCTCTTCTACAGCCGTCATCGCCTGACCCTCCCGACCGGGTACACCCGAGCCCACAACGGACACTTTGTCCGACTCTTCCTTAACTTTCCGCCTCGCCCCGATCATCATGACCGTAGATGCGAGTCACACTAAAGCTAACCACGGCCTATACTGAAACAGCTAACTCGCCTAATCTCGATCTATCCCTGGCTGCTCGCAAGCACTTCTGACACCAATGTAATGACCCAGCTGGGTCACAAAGTAAAAGAGAGACGGGCACCAGGTGTACAGGCAGAACACAGGTTTATTCCTGAATGGGCTATTGTTCAGGCCACAGCCCACGCCGCTAAAACCTCGAACATACACAAATATAACATGTCGAATCAAGGGTCCCGAACAGAAGAGAGAGAGATGAGACCGTAACCCCTATTTAAGCATTCCAAAACCCCAGCGGGATTACCCATCATACCCCCCAACCTTTCCATCTGTCCTGGCATATTTAACCCCCTGCTAGCACCCATGAGAACGATAACACACCCATGAACACAGAACACAATACAGGGTCGTTACAATACTTTC